>NW_027397063.1:124572259-124789358 GCF_003265705.2 Callorhinus ursinus | reverse complement strand
CTATTCAGCTGAATTCCTGAGACCAGACGAAATCTAGGTCTCCTACTCCTCCGCCATCTTGCTCCGCCCCCTCTTGATTCCCTAATGTTAGGCACTTTGTGGTGTGTTAGGCATTAAAATCATAACATTGTGATGCATACAAATTATGTTGTCATATTCAGAGTGCCGTACTTAGTTTAATTACAATGTTGTTTTTGCTTTTATTGGTGCTTTAAAATGTCTCTTGCAGTTATTTTAAAAATATATAAAATGTTTACTTTTCAGAGTGTAAAATGTACATGCATACTCTAGGATCTTTGAGAAATGTTATGGTGTGAAGAGGTAAATAACCACAATATGCAGTCTTAACACCTTTTAACCCTTTTCCACTTTTCATTAAAAATGCAAGTTAGTAGTCAATGATTAAATAATAACCTTGGCTTGAACTTGCCAAATTAGCATACTCGCTGGGGTCAGGCGTATGTGTCTTTGGTTGATGGGACAGACCTTTGGTTCAAGATAGTGATTGGAGTGGGCCACTAATACATAGAAAAAGTTGTGCACATCTCTGCTTATTTCCTTTAGGACAGATTTCAGGAACTGGAATCCTGGGTCAAGCGGTAGGAAGCTATTTACACCTCTTGATAATGTTGCTGTGATGGCCAGTTTCATGTGTCAACTTAGCTGGACTATAGTGTCCACTTATTCAATCAAACACTAATATAGGTGTTGCTGTGAAAGTACTTTGTCGATATGATTAACATCTACAATTAGTTGATATTAAGTAAAGGAGATTATCCTCAGTCATCTGGGTGGGCCTGATTCAATTAGTTGAAAGGCCTTACAGAAGAATTGAGACTTCCCTGAAGAAGAAATTCCTGCTGTGGACTGCAGCTTTGGCTCTTGCCCAGAGTTTCTAGCTTGACCTTCCCCTGTGGATTTCAGATTTGTCTACCCAGTCCCCACAATTATTCATGTCAATTCTTTGTGTATTTATAGGTATTTGCATTATGCGTATGTATGTAATATGTGTATACATGTCTTATATACATGTATATATGTCTTTACATGCACCCATACATCTATTCGTATATGTTATGTACACTTACATATATGTCAGATAGATAGAGATAATACTGATTCTGTTTCTTTGGTAGAACCCTGATTATTCAGTTGCCAAATTCCTTTTCAGAATGATCATACACATAGTTGATAAGAATAGCCTACTCAGCACATGTTAACCAATATGGATTATTATAATTCTGTAGAGACGAGGACTCATTGATTAGTTGTGACTGGGGATCTGATCAGAATGGTGTTTCAATCCATGACATCAATATAATGACAGGGGGCAGGATGTACTAAAAAGGAAGATGAAGAAATCAGGGGACATGTCACAGCTCGTAACAATGAAATCCCAAATACTCAAGGCATATCCAGTTGATAACATATATCCATTAGGATTCTCATGTATTCTTCATTTTTTGCTCTGCAATTGTCTATATAAGTTAAAACTGAGTCCCCAAATGGTTTACTCAGTTGCTGATCCAAGTATTAGGGTTATTAAAAGACTTTAAACTCCTGTCAAATACATCGAATAATACATATTCTTTGGGCTATTCATTTGTTGTGGAATGTAACATGATGTTTCTGGATTCAAACAGCCATTTATCAGACTTTCTTTGGCTTACAACTCCCCATGCTTTATAAAATAATCCTGATCTCTTCTATCAAAGGAAGAAACTGAGGACAAATTTGGAGCAGTGGGTCAGACATGGATTTGTGTAGCAGGAAACTTACTCAGAGACCTTAGGAAGGTATGATAAATACTGTGTGTATAGCCATTGCTGAAGACACATCATTCAGGGCAGCATGACCAAACAATAACAATAGCTTTAATAGTTAAAATTAAATTTAGCTTTCCATCCTCCTTTTAAATCTCCACTGGGAGGCAAATTCTTTCCCTACCTTTGGATCAAATCTCAGGCAGGCCCTTGACTTTTCTGGTCCTTCTCCAGTAAAGCTAACAATTCTCTAGTCAGTTAAAATCACAAACATAATCTCAGTTTAGTAACCTGAAAGCTGAATCTCCCATGTAGTTAAAAATATCTCCTCCTCCAGTTGCTCAGGCCTTCTGTGGACAGGGAGGCGGGAGTCAAAGATAAGGGTGGAGATGGCATCTTTTCTATGTTCTATATATTCTCTATCATCTGAAAAACCATGTTCTGACCCTTCCAGAGTTGGAGGGAGAGAGGGAGATGCCCTACAGGGAAAATTTCCCACCTAACAGGTAGGGTTCTACTTACCTAATTTCAATGCTTGTGAGATTTGGCAGGCATTTGAAATGAACTTTTTGGACACACTTAACTGGGTTTTGGGAGATATCTCACCCCTTCATCCTTGGGAAGTTTTCTGCCTGTCATCACCTTGATGAAGGAAAATGCATCTGTATTATGGCTGACCTCTTACTTCCTCCCAACCTCTACAAATCCAGCAGTACCTGCAGCCTTTTCTCCTTACCCTGGCAGGTTGCCCTCTTGGTCATATAAGGTCTCTTGCACATAGCGCATATGTGAGGGGACTCTCATCTGACTTTTTCCCTGACAGACTCCAGCAGAGCAGGCTAATTTCATCACAATAGTCACTTCCCATCTGCCCTGCCATCACATCAGCTAGCTGGCCAGTTAGGCTCTATTACTCTGGCTATTTAGATTTATCAGGAGAGGGAAAGAGAGAAAGAGAGATGAATGTGAGTTATCCTTTGTGTTTGCAAACTGTTAAGAAGATATTTTTTAAGTGGTTGGATTGAAGCTTTTTCCCTCGGTCATGATGGGCATTGCCTACGCTCTCCGGCCTGTTTCTACCTCCTATGAGGGGATGGGACTCACAGTACACATTTTAGAGTTCTCTATAAAGCCCTCTACTTCCCTCATCTCTAAATCCCTAGATCCTTGTTGTGGGGAGGAGCTTTTAGTCGCCTCCTCTAAACAATTTGCATCATAGTTGTCTTGCACTTTGTTTTAGGTTGCAGTGTCCATTGCACAAGGGCAGTGGCTCTCAGAGTGGTCCCAGACCAGCATTATCCCCGGGGCTGGGGAGCTGATTAAAAGTGCGGATTCTCAGAGCTCACAGATCTACTGGATGTACTGGATTAGAAATTCTAGGGGTGGAGCCCAGTAGTCTGTGTTTTAGCAAACCTTCCAGGTGATTCTGATGTATGCTAATACTTGGGAGCCACTGTTTTAAGGCATCTCCCAAATATCCTCTCACATGTATACTTAGTTGAACTTGTCAACCCGCTTAATCTGTTACTTATAATAACTCATATGTTTACAGATTTAAGAAAAACTATGAAAATGACAAATCATAATTACATTTTACTAACACCAAAGTCTGTTGATTATCTGACATTCATCAGTCCTAAATTACCATGAGTTGAAGGTTGGCCAGTAAGGGCAGCTGAAATAATGTGTTATTATATTCCCTCTCCCATTTCCCTAGCTCCAGCTTGCTCACTAAACTGTAAGATAAATTGTTGTTTTGTAAACTACTGCATTAATTTTTTAGCTTTGGTCAGACTTACTGGTCTTCTTTTGGTAGTAAGAGACATCATCCCTTTATTTTACTTGCTACCTTTTAGAGTAACCCCGTAGGTCCTTTTGTTGCTATAAATCAGGGTTCCTTAACTTCAGGGCTATTGATATTTTTGGCCAGATGATTCTTTGTTGTTTGGAGCTGTCCTAGATGCTAGTAGCATGGTCTAAATTGTGACAACTCCAGATTTCTCCAGACATTGACACATGTTTCCTGGGAGTGAAAATCAACTCTAGTAGAGAAAAACTGGCTTAAATGGGTACCCATTAAGTCCCCCCAAATATTTATCATTTCTAATCGATTCCACATATTTTCGAGACCAAGAGGAACGTTGCGTTTTGGTCAGGACTTCTAATTACCGTAGAGATAATTTTGAAATGTTTTAAATAGTATTATTTTGCAACTTGTTATAAAAATGCATCTTTAGATTGCCGAGCAAATATTCTTCTGATTCACATCATCAATTAAGCCCTTAGAATCATTCTGAGAATTTACTGTCTGAGAGTCCTCATTTATAAACACAACAAGCTCCAAGAAACACAATTACTATACATTTTCTCAAGGAAGGGAGTGGTGGTAGTATCGTAGACTGTTGATTTAAATTGTCTTCTTTTTTTTCTTCTTTCATTAAGTGGTAATTCAACTCTTCATCTTTCGTGATTTTCTTTACTCACTTCAGGCAATTATTGCTGGCGATTATGATGTTAATGAGTTATGCAGAGCAGACTGAAAAAATGAAATATATTTTTAGGAAGTTAAGTTAATGGAAGCAACAACTTGAATGCATGCAAAAAGCAGGCATCTTTCTTATTGTGCCCTGATTGATTTCATAAGTCAGGTGTTCATATGAATAGATAACCTTTACTTAGCGCAGGGAGTATTTTGACAAGAAATTTACTCTGATGAGCCATAAAGGAAGTCTTTTGTGAGATTGCCTGTTCTGCATTGTGTCTGATATATATATATATTTTTATATTGCTTGAGTTAATTTTAAGGCCTCCAAATCTAAGCAGATGATGCTGATCGACATGAAAACCAGAACTCTTTTCTTGCCTCCTTTGTAGTTGAATTCTAATGGTCTTGACATATTGTGGTATTGTTCACCAGGGTGACATAAAATACAATCAAACGCACGCACAGATGACTATGGAAAAGCAAACCCAGATGACAACACATATCAATAGAATATTTTCTTTCACCTTTTTCTTTTTATTCTTGAGTGACACAGCAACTGAAATAACCCTCCCTTTTGAATGCCTTTGATTCAATCAATTGCACGTTTCCCCTCAGATGAGGTTGAAGTATTAGCACTTCACTGTCAAAACCACCTTTGTTTCTAAATTAATACCCAATATTTACATACCAATAAGATAGATCTTAATATGCCAAGACTCTCATCTTTCTCAACCTTTTGTCGTACAAACTACTTTTATTCTGGATAAACTTTCAAACCGAGGTGCTATTGAAAATATGCATCAATGATTCTGGGTTTTTTGGTGAGAAGATTGGAGATGGCAGCAGTGGGCTAATATGGGTTAGATTTTTCAAGGTTAGAACATTAAAAAAAAATAACACCTATTATTAGTACAAATCATTTAAAACCAGAGAGGACAAAATTTCTAAATAAGGAATTTTCCTTAAGTAGGTAATGCATTTGACAAATGTAAAAATAAATTTATGATATATAGATTACAGATATCAATGTTGTTCATTAGAATTTTCTGAAATGATGGGTATGTGTTAGATATATACAGTTAAATATGGAGTTGCTAGCCCCTTGTGGATATGGAAGACTTGAAATGTTGTAACTGTAATTAAAAGACTGAAATTTTAATTGTATTAATTGTAATGAACTAAAATGTAAATGTAGGTAAGCACACGTGGCTAGTGGCTCCTGTATGAGTGGAGGAAATACATGTGATTTATATATTTGTATATTTGTTCCTACAGTTGTCATTTTACAGAAAACCTGACGTTTAGCTATTACTGTATTTTAAACTTCTTTATTGGTACCATGCCATACAATTCACTCATTTAAAGTATATAATTTAGTGACACTTAGCATAATCTCAGCTGGGCATTCATCACCACAGTCAACTTTAAAATATGGTCATACCCTCCAAAATTCTACACAGCTCTTAGCCATCATCCATCACCCCCAGTCCTCCCTCACCCCAGCTTCCATTAGGCAACCACCAGTCTCCTTTCTGTCTCTCTAGATATGCCTATCCTGGACACTTCATATAAATGGAATCACACAACTTGTGGTCCTTTGTGACTGGCTTCTTTCACTTGGCACAGTGTTTGCCAGGTTCATTCATGCTGGGGATATATCAGTATTTCTTTCTTTTTATGCCAAATAATATTCCATTGTATGGATATACCATATTTTGTTGATCCATCCATCACATGACGGACTTTGGGGTTGTTTCTATTTTTTGACTATTGTGAACAGTGCTGCTATAAATATTCACATACAAGGTTTGTTTTTGTTTGTTTGTTTTTCGTGGATCTGTGTTTTTCTTTCTCTTTGGTATATTCTAAGAAACCATTGCCTAATTCAAGGTCATGATGATTTATGCCTATATTTTTCTTCTAAGAGTTTTATAGTTTTAGCTCTTGAGTGTAGGTCTTTGATCCATTTTGAGTTAGGGTTTGGGTGTGGGGTAAAGTGGGGTCTAAGTACCGTTTTTGCATGTGTATATCCAGTTATATCAGCATTATTTGTTAAAAGAATACTTTTGCTCCATTGAATTTCCTGGCCACCCTGGTTGAAGATAAATGTTAGGGTTTCTATTTTATTGATTGGTATGTATGTTTTTATAACATACATACCATACAGATTCCTGTAGCTGTGTGATAAATTTTTAGAATTGGGAAGTGTGAGCTCT
Source organism: Callorhinus ursinus (assembly GCF_003265705.2). Classification (NCBI taxonomy): domain Eukaryota; kingdom Metazoa; phylum Chordata; class Mammalia; order Carnivora; family Otariidae; genus Callorhinus; species Callorhinus ursinus. The sequence goes on along the minus strand of NW_027397063.1, from coordinate 124,782,894 downwards.
CCAAATTTGTTCTTTTGCAAGATTGTTTTGTCTATTGCAGGTCCTTTGAATGTCCATATGAATTTGGGAACGCCTTGTCAATTTCTGCAAAGAAGTCAGCTGGCATTTTGATGTAATTATGTCGAATCTATAGATCAATTTGGGGAGCACCATGATCATAATAACATTAAATCTTCTGATCCTTGATTGTGGGGTGTCTTTCCATTTATTTAGATTGTCTTTAATTACCTTCAGTAATGTCTTATAGTTTTCAGAGTACAAGTCTTAAACTTCTCCTGCTAAATTTATTCCTAATTACTTTTTTCTTTTTGGTGCTCTTATACACTGTTTTCATTTATTTAAATTTTGCTTTCTCATTGCTACTATATAGAAATACAATTAATTTTTGTATATTTATCTTGTATGCTGCAACCTGTGGGACTCATGTATTAATCCTAATATTTTTTAGTGAATTGTTTAGGATTTTCTATAAACAAGATCATGTCATCAGCAAATCAAAATAGTATTATTTCTTCCTTTCTAATCATGGGATATATTTTATCTCATTTTCTTCCCTAACTACCCTGATTAGAACTCCTAGTACCATGTTGAATACAAGTGGCTAGATAAGACAACCATGTCTGGTTCCCAATCTTAGGGGAAAAGTATTCAGTATTTCAGCATTCATCATTCATTATGAAGTATGATGTTAAATGTGGGTGTTTCATAAATACTCTTTATCAAGTTGAGAAAGTTCCCTTCTATTCCTAGTTTGTTGAGGGTTTTTATGGTAAAGGAGTGATGAATTTTATGCTTTTCCTGCATCTATTGAGATGATTGTATGGTTTTGTTCTTTATTCAGTTGATGAAGTATATTACATTAATTTATTTTTGATATTAAAACAACCTTACATTCCTGGGACAAATCCTATTTTGTCTCACTATATAATCTGTTTTATATATTTCTGGATTTGATGTTAGTATTTTGTTGAGAATTTTTGTGCCTATATTTACAAGAGACACTGCTCTATAGTTTTCTTTTCTTGTGCTATCTTTGTCTGGTTTTAGTATCAGGGTAATATTGGTCTCATAGGATGAATTCTCTCTTTTTACTTTTTGGAAGAGTGTGAAGAATTGGTATTAATTCTTTAAGTATTTGGTAGAATTCACCGGTGAAGCCATTTGGTTTTGGGTTTTTCTTTTCTTTTTTTTTGTGCTAAGTTTTTTTATTACTAATCTTTTTTACTTGTTATAGTTCAAATCAGATTGTCTAGTTCTTAATTTAGTTTTTGTTGTTTGTGTCTTTCTAAGAAACTTTCCATTTCAGTTAAGCTATCTAATTTGTTGGCATATACTTTTTCAAAGTATTTCTTCATAATCCTTTTTATTTCTATAAAAGGATGGCTCCTTAGGGTTGAAAACAAGGGCAATAAATGAGGCAGAGTTGTCAGAATACTTTGGTTCAGACTTGAGTAATAATTTAAAAGTCTATAAAGTTGTGTTAAATGGATGTATTAAGTAAGCTATTTAAGACTAGAGAACTAACCAGTCAACTATGTTCCCAGGGAAGGCCTAGAGTACACTCCCATCATGAAGATGATAAGGAATGCACTGGGGAGAGAGGCACTGGTATCATTGAGAAGTTCAGTAGTGGCTGTTCTCTGTCACTATGGAAGTGGGCTTGCTGGTATCAATAGGAATAATAAGGAAACAGGACAGATGGAACTAAACACCAGCGACAAGATGGATGTGATTTCATGGTGGGTAGCAAGGCCAATATGGCCCAGAGGGCCTTGAGCTGCTACAATTTGTGGCAGTGGCATATAGAGCATGGTGTGCCTGGGGGTGAGATAGATGGGTAGCCAATAAGAGTATTGTTTGTCTAATACAACCACAAAAGATCGAAAGTGGGTGAATAGGAAGACTGATGAGAACCATTAAAATGGAAAATCACATTTTTTCACCTACCTTCCAGACATGAGCCAATTCTCAAAGGCATGAGACATTACTTCCCTTTAATGAAAGGACATTCCAAGTCCATTTGAGGAAGAACCCTGCAATGACACAGCAAGGATATATAGTAGTAATTTCTCCAGTCCTTCCCCAAAGGACCTTATGGTATTTGCCAGAGTAACTGGAAAGAACAGTCAATGACTGTTATATACACAGTCTCGAATGACAGTGAAACCATATGGCTCAAAAATGGCATCATACTCCTTTTGATACAGTAGGAGCATGCAGATAGAGTCCTGGTATATTAATTAAGATCTCGGATGAACTGCAGCAACAAGGACAGTAGCTTCTTCCACTAAACCTACTGTGTAAGACTTTCTCGTTCTTTTTAAAATTGCAACTGGATATCACCTTGAAGAGGCACTAACTTAACAAAGTGAAAGTCAATTGGAGCACAAAAAGTGCATCTGAATTGTGCAAGGAATTGAATGTAGAGGATACTGATGATGTCTTAGCCATATCCCCTCAGCCCCTACCATTCATAAGCATATCAACCCAATATCTTCCAGTTACAAGCCCTTGCAAATCTTCACCTGGAGTTGCCTGTGCTTGGTCCACAGGCTAGAGGTGTTGGGGAATAATCACCTCTCCCCAAAAGCCCTCAAACAATGAGTTATAGGAGCTGGTAGATAAATACTCTAGTTATCTTGCTGGGGTTAGTATCTGGGCATGTTGGAATAACTGAGGCATGTTACACCATGTCTCTAAGCCTCAGTGGCTCACTGTCGGTTGTCTGTACAATGACACACCCTTTGTTTGCTGTCTTCTTTTCCCTGTGTCACTTCCCTGCTTCTCTGCAAGTGTCTTCTAGAATCACCTCCCAAATACACTACTTATACCGCATCCTTATCTCAAGGTCTGCTTTGGAGAAACTCCACCTAAGATACTTCTATCTCTAATTCAGTCTCTGACTTTTCTCCTTGCTCTTTTGAAGCAAAATAACATTGAGAGAAAGAGGGCTGAAAAAAGTCAAGAAGGAAAAACTGAAAGACTGGAAGAACAAGCAAGGGAAATAAAGAGTTTTCTCCAGTGGTATTGTGGGTTCCCCTGTTCAGAAGGGAGGAATCAGGAAGAAGAACTGGCTCTTGACTATAATGCTCCATCATGCATTTACCCAACCTCTAAAGCAATCCACAAAGAAGATATGGTTACCTGAAATTGTTAGCAGAGTGTAAGGTATGTGTGATGGCTCATTTTCTGTGTCAACTTGACTGGGTCACAGGATACCCAGATATTTGGTTAGCCATTATTCTTGGTGTGTCTGCAAGGGTGTTTCTGGATGAGATTAGCATTTGAATCAGTAGAGTAAGTAAAGCAGATGGCACTCCCAAATGTGAGTATCATCTAATCCACTGAGGAACTGAAGAGAACAGAAAGGCAGAGGAGGGGAGAATTTGCCCTCTCTTTCTGACTGTTGGAGCTGGAACGTTGATCTTTTCCTGACTTTGGACTAGGATTTACACCATCAGCTCTCCTGGGTCTCCAGCTTGTAGATGGCAGAATGTGGGACTTCTCAGCTTCCATAATCAAGTGAACCAATTTCTTACAATAAATCTTTACTGGTTCTGTTTCTCTGGAGAACGCTGTCTAATTTGTATGTCATTTGAGATAGGGGGTCAGCTGCAAATAACAGAAAACATGACCACAGTCACTTAAACATATAAGGTTTACTTTGATCAAATAATAAAAAGTACAGAGGTAGTGAGTCCAAGTCTCTCCCAGCTGCTTAACAACAATGTCAAGAACCCAGACATTTTCTGTTTTTGTGTTCCAACATCCTTTTGTGCTCTTGTTTGCCTCCTCCTGGTTGCAATATAGCTGCCCCACCTTCATCTCACTTTTGTTGCAGGAAGAAAGAAAGTCAAACATGAAGGAATGGTACTTCTACTGAGAAATCTCAGCTTTTCCAGAAAGCCTCAACCATTTCTATTGGGCAGAATCATGTCCCATGGCTGTCTCTAGCTGCAATAGACTATTTTTAGCTGGGTACATTGCCACCCTGAACAAGGAAGAAGAGATTGAGGAATTAATATTAGGTCACAATTGTCACCAGCTTCCACATAAGGTGAGCGCAAGTAAAACTCAAATTATCTCACAGCAGGGTTAGTACATCCCTCTAAGGTCATTTTGTAAAATCAATTTCTGAAGAATGGACCCTAGAGATAGGTATGTGACTATTCTAGTGGCTTCATGCAATTAAAGGCCCACCTACATTGTGTGTGTGTGTAGTGGGGGTAGAGGGGACATGCCATCTAAATCTAAAAATACGATGGATTAGAAAGTTAGGATAACATGATAAAGAAGAGGAAGAGCCAGAAACAGAGAGACCAGCAAAATTTATAGAGCTCATTCAACAATCCACATAATGGAACAGTAACTACTTTTCATCCAGTTGCTTAGCTGGCTAAAGTATACTTGATCTTAGCCAAAAGGTCGAGAAGAGGTAGCCGAAGAGTTTTCAGGTGGGACTCCTGAACATTATTTCCCAGCTGCAGTCTAAGTATGAGGCTGAATGACTTCATAGATTGAAAAATGAAGTTCTTGATGTAAGAACTTCTATCTCAGCTGCAGGAAGACTCTAGTAGTTATTGCATTTGATTTGTCCATGTTTTGTGTCTCTGTATGTGCTTGTAAGGGTGAACATGCACCCTGGAAAATGCCACTGATGAGAACGTATGTAGGGAAATGTGAATAAATGGCATTTTCCAGGCCAGTTATTCCAGAGTCAACTTCGCACTAATGTTTGCTTTCTAAGGGATTTCTTGGAGAAGCATTGAGAGACCACTCCCTTGCATTCCTTGCACAATTCACTTGTTCAAAGTAATGAAATACCCAGGAAGATATAACATCATCATGCTTCTGTTCTTTTCTTTCTGAAATATGTGCACTGACACTTTTGATCTCTCCAGAGACACCAAAAAATGCTTATGGACAGAAAGATGATTCTTCCAAGATTCATAATTTGTATTTTCTCTTTATGTGTCTGTATCTCTTACTACATGTACAGCGCACACATGACAGCATGGAAAATATAAACACACCTTGTTTTTCATTTAGAATTAAAAGTCTTCTGGAAATTCACTGGAATGGCAATAAGAAATGCATGCTCATGCATTATTAATCTATGCTATAAAAAATGGAATTTACAGTAACATGATGTTTATTGCTTTTGCTCCTGAGATGCAGAGACATGTGCCTTTTTTTTGCCAGGCACTTTAAAGCAGAGCTGTTCCACTTCATGCTGATGGCACTGCGGCATCAAACAAGCACCAGTGACATTGCTCAGGGTCTTCCAAACAAATTTCTAGATTTCATTATCAAAAACATGGTCTGCCCATTTGTACCGCCTGTCTTAGTCCAAACTGACAGCATGAGTTGGAGTGACTCCAAATCTGTTTTTGTAGGGATATCTCACAAAGTACAATGGGAGTCATAGAAGTGTATTACAGAGTTCCATTACATTACCTCACTGTCTTTCCAAAAAAAAAAAAAAATCCTAGAAAGAGGCTTTGTTATTCTTGTTTTCATTTTGTTTGTTTTGCAAGAGTCTAGCAGATTTGTGTTTGAAACTTCCTGCTGGAAAGGATGAACCTGGTTGCACCAAATTTTCTGGAACACTGGGCATGGAAAAAAAACCCTGGGTTTCCAGGTGTATCACCTGCGCTAACGGCGATCTCGTGACTGACTCAGATTTCCGCAGTTATGAATACAGTTTGCATAGCCACCTCCCTGTCGTGTATTCAAGGTTGCTGTAGGTTTGGTGTAGGTTAGTGCGTTTGGGCTAGCTATTTCAGCCTAGACTTGTTACAGACTTACTTTCTAATCAAACATGCTTTTTCCTAGGAGCGCCATAAAGCAGGGCTTTATATCAGTTGGGCCATATGAAATTGTCATTTTTCTGTGTCAAAAATGGCTGAATATGAACAATTTCATTTGGCTCAACCTAGTACTTGGCCCCAACTAGAAAAATAACTCTGAATGAAATATGGCTACTTCCTTTTCTTCAGTTTACTCCAGAATCCTGTCCTTTGAATGGTCCCAGAGAGAGAGAGAGCTATAACTCATTTCCTGACTGTAGTAGCAAGAGACACATACTGCACAGACAGTTGAGCACTCATGCCTCAAACTGTGGTAGCTTTAAGGTACTCATTAATCGTGGCTCCCTTCCTATTCATGGTGGTTGTCATAGATTTCCATGATATTTTAAAATATATTTTCAAATACTCTAGGGAAAGATGAGCATATGTTCATCTTACAGATAGGGACACTGGAGCCAAATGTGACTTTGCTATAGTTCTCATGTAGGCAGTGATGATGTCATAGTCTCCTGTCCACCTCAAGTGGACCTCCTGCCTCCTCACAGCAGTAGGGCTCTTGATCCTGTAACTGCTCACTATCAATAATGCTTCAGTCTCCACATTTAGAGCTGTTTAACCTCACTTCTCATCTTTAAAATGGGAATAATAATAGTATCTACTTCACAGGATTGTTTTGAGGATTAAACTAGTTAATATATGTGACGTATTTCGAATAGTGTTTGTATTGGAAAAGCGCTATGTGTGTTAACTCTTATAATTAGACCTGTTATTCAAAAGCTTTCTGCTCCAGGAAGCTGAAACTTGATGGAAAACCTACATTTGAATTTTATTACAGTGGGCTTTCATATTCATGAAGTCAACAATGTGAAAGCACAACCAAAGATTGATTATGGGTAGATGTATTGCATTCTGCTCTAATAGAGGTCTTATGTTTCACTATTCGGGAAGCTCGTCCATATTCCTCTAGGTTTATAGTTTCATGTCGGGCTGAGGAATAATTTTATACTCATAAAAAAGCCAAGGTGTGTGTCATAGCACCTGGAAGCAAGCATACTGTGGGCAGGTGCTGAGAAACCATTCTCCATCCCTCATGCCAAAACACCTCAGCCCTTTCCCTGCCACGGCCCTGGTCTTGGACATTACTGAGGCAGCCCCTGCCAACCCAGCGGGCTGTTTGATGGCTCGATGTTCTAGGAACTGAGATTGTGAGATGAATGCTCTGGCTGTGTCTCACAACTGGCACTTTCCACAAGGCCTGTGGGATCAGAGCTCTTGATCTCAAGGCTCACTGCACGATGGCCAGGTATAAAATAAAAAGCTCAGAATGCTCGATGGGAGCAAATTGGCTGCTTCTGGATTATTACCAATAGACTACCCCTTCCAAAGACCAAAACCAATACGCGAGTAAGACTGTATTTTCAGCCCACTAGTAGATTAAGTCATTGTTTTATATAGCAAGTAATCCACATAGCAGTCACCACTGCGGCTCTGTATATGTATTACCAAAAACTCATTACCAGCAGTTTGCTTCTGAGTGATTAAAAATATCTGGATCTAACTTTTGGAGTTGGGATAGATCAGCTCCTCACTTGTTGGGGCCTTAGAAAACAGAGTAGTCAAACAGATGCTGAATGGATTGTGGAATGTGGAACCCAGACAGGGAAATGGCCTGGTTCATCCATGTTCTATACAGCTGTTTATAGATATGCTGTTTATAGACAGGTCTTCATGGCAATGGGGAGCCTCGCTGGGGAAGAGAGAAAGTTTGAGGACCAAACAAATGAAAGAGTGTATTATATTTATGCTGGGATGGCCTACGTGGAGGGAGACGGCAGAAGCTGATGGGATTTGAGAGGATGATGATAAGGAGAGAGGAGGCTCAAAGAGTGTAAGGACAGACAATCCAGGGTGTGTATCCATTATAGCTAGGAAAGTAGCTTGTTCTGTTCATAAGGCAACGGATCAGTGTATTTTCTTGACCGTAAATACAATAGTTCTGGATCAGGTCAGACAACAAAATTTTGAACTTAAGAGTTGCATAAGAAAAATCTTTCAGAAAGACTATTAATTGGTACATTTTTAATAAATGACATTTCATCCAAGTTTTTTTCATTAATTAAAAGTGGAGATTAAAAAATTAGTGAAAAAAAGAAAGAATATACAATGGGAAAAGGACAGTCTTTTCAACAAATGGTGTTGGGGGCACCTGGGTGGCTCAGTCTGTTAAGCATCTGTCTTCAGCTCAGGTTATGATCCCGGGGGCCCTGGCATAGAGCCCAGCATCAGGTTCCCTGCTCAGCGGGGTGTCTGCTTCTCTCTCTCCCTCTGCCCCTCCCCATGCTCATGCTCTCCCTCTTGCTTGCTCTCTTTCTAAAATAAATAAAAATCTAAAATACAAAACGAATGGTGTTGGGGAAACTACATGCAAAAGAATGAAACTGGAGCACTTCCTTATATCATGCACAAAAACAAATTCAAAATGGATTACAGACCTAAATGTGAGAGTTGAAACCATTAAAATACTAGAAGAGAGCACAGGCAGTAATTTCTCTGACATTGACCATAGCAACATTTTTCTAGATATGTCTCCTGAGGCAAGGGAAATGAAAGCAAAAATAAACTATTGGGACTACATCAAAATAAAGAGCTTCTGCACAGTGAAGGAAATAATCAATAAAACTAAAAGGCAATCTACTGAATGACAAGATATTTGCAAATGACACATCTGATAAAGGGTTAGTATCCAAAATATATAAAGAATTTATATAACTCAATGCCCAAAAAATGGGCCGAAGACATGAACAGACATTTCTCCAAAGAATACATATGGATGACCAACAGACACATGAAAAGATGCTCAACATTACTTATCAGGAAAATGCAAATCAAAACTACAGTGAGATATCACCTCACACTTGTCAGAATGGCTAAAATCAAAAACCCAAGAAGTCACAAGTGTTGATGAGGATGTGGAGAAAAGGAAACTTCTGGCACTTTTTTTTTTAAATATTTTTTTAAAGATTTTTATTTGAGAGCAAGAGTGAGCGAGTGAGAGAGAGAGCACACGAACAGGGGCAGAGGGAGAGGGAGAAGCAGACTACCCTGCTGAGCAGGGAGCTCGGTGTGGGACTCAGTCCCAGGACCCTGGGATCATGACCTGAGCCGAAAGCAGACACTTAACTGACTGAGCCACCCAGGCGCTCCCTCTCTTGCACTGTTGGTAAGAATGCAAACTGGTACAGCCACTGTGGAAAATAGTATGGCACTTCTCAAAAAATTAAAAATAAAACCCTCCTATAACCCAGTAATTGCACTACTGGGTATTTACCCCCCAAAATACAAAAACACTAATTCAAAAGGATACATGCACCTCTATGTTTATAGCAACATTATTTACAATAACCAAATTGTGGAAGCAGCCTAGGTATCCATCAATAGATGAATAAAGAAGATGTGGTAAATATACAAAACCAAATTGTGGAAGCAGCCTAAGTATCCATCAATAGATGAATAAAGAAGATGTGGTATATATACAATGGAATATTATTCAACCATAAAAAAGAGTAAAATCTTGCCATTTGCAATGACATGGATAGAGCTAGAGAGTATAATGCTAAGTGAAAGTAAGTCAGAGAAAAGGCAAATGCCATATGATTTCCCTCATATGTGGAGTTTAAGGAACAAAACAAATAAGCAAAGGAAAAAAGAGAGAGAGAGAGACAAACCAAGGAACAGACACTTAACTCTAAAGAACAAACTGATGGTTCCCAGAGGGAAGGTGGTGGGGGGCTGGGTGAAACAGGTGATGGGGAAAAGGAGTGCACTTGTGATGAGCGCTGGTGTTGTATGGAATTGCTGAATCACTATATTGTACACCTGGAACTGATATAATACTGTATGTTAAAAAAATTAGTGAGAAAGAAAGGTAATAATGTTGAAGTCAACATAAGTGGGAAATATATCCTCTGCTGAACAAATATCGATAAATTTGCTTTTTTTTAATATAAGAAGCAAGATTTGCCCAAGACTGGAATTCCTCTTGATGTCTAATAAAAGGTTACTAGGTTCTTTAGCTTAGAAAACTCAGTGTTGAACAAACAGATTTCTTTTGTGGAATTTCTCAGAGTCTAAACAAATATTTCTAGTAGTGCCTATAGAATCCCCAAACTTATTTGATAATAGAATCCTTTTATAAGACCCATCTGTAGGGATTAATGTTCTCCCAACATGTTTTGAGTAATGTTGCCCAAGAGGTTTCTGCAATTCTCTTTCATGAGCCTCAGAATATCTTAATAGACTCTTATTAAAATGGTAGGTATTATTATTTGTGAAGCACTTTCCACATATTGTTTTTAATTCTTAAACTGTATGTAAGACGTTATTATTCATACTACAATTAAAGAAGGAGTCTCAGGGAGATTAATGGATCTTCCCAAAGCTACAAAGTTAGTAAATAATGGAGCTGGGTTTTAAACCCAGATCTGCTCAATCTATAGCCTTTTCGTTTTCTGTGTAAACATGGTTAAATGTTAGAGTTCCCCACTCTGCCTTTGCTAAAGAAGGTGGTAATCTTCTATCTCTTAGAATTAATTATAATAAGGAATACCCTTTTGATAAACTTGATGTTTGATTTAAATGGCTGTTGTAGAAGGTGGACTGATTAGGAAAACAAAAGAATGAAATCATTCCATATGAAGCAGGACATAACCAAATTTGTTGCTGAGTAAGACTTGAAAATTATTTTCAAAGCTGCATTAATGCATCATGTACTGGCTTTTCCCTGGCTCATGCTGTTACCTTGCCAGATTCAGATTTGATTTAATAAACAACAGCTTAAGAAAAATCATTTATGGAATATCCTTGCAATGCTTAAAAACATGTTCAACTTGAAAGCATCTTGGAGACTTTATTGAACCAGAAGGACGGTATCCTGCGCAGCTCTTATTTTGCCTTGAAACAAAAGCCTCTACTTGTCTTGTCCTTGTACTTGTATTTGTAAAGCCCAGCTTAGAAGTTTAAATGTTTTCCTATAGGAACAATCCTTGCTACTTTACCTTTGCTTCCCATACATTAAATGCTTGACAGAGTACAACCCCGACAAATTCAATGGCCTTGGCCTCCCAGCCTTTCTTTATAACAAGGGTCTTCATATTCCAAATGGATGATTTCTAAAGAGAACCGTTCAAGGAATAAGCCTACTTTCCTAACTTTAGTACTATCAAGTTAAAAAAAATCCGAATTCTCCTTTCATTTCAACTGCACTGTGAAATTGTTTTCAGTTTATTTCATGAATTCAGAATGCCTGATTATTATAAACGGTTCAAATTTTCTTTCTTACGTGACACAAACTATCTTCTGACCTAAACTTTAATTCCTTTCCTTGACTCTTTATTTTTATTATAAATATGGAATCCTGAAGCTGTTAGATTGTGTCTCTGGAAGCCAGTTTCCCATTTCTCTGACAGCTTAGGACCTGGGAGCACCAGTTGAGAAATTCATCAGAGAGACTGAGGTATTCAACCAAAGTGCCTTTCTTTGAAGATTCTTTCACATATACTACAATGGCTTTTTAAATGGAGCAATCTTCTGATGGAGGAGGCAGAATAGGTTGGGGAAAAAAAGGCACTAATGCCCTGAGGATATGAAAAGGGTTGTCAGATAAAATGCAGAACTCTGTTAACTTTGAAATTCAGATCAATGAAATAGTATAAATATGTCGCAAATATTGCACGGACATACCCTAAAGAATTCTGCATTCTTTTTTTTTTCTTAAAGATTTTATTTATTTATTTATTTGACACAGAGAGAGAGAGCACAAGCAGAAGGAGAAACAGGCAGAGGGAAAGGGAGAAGCAGACTCCCCGCATAGCAGGGAGCCCAACGCGGTGCTCGATTCCAGGACCCCAGGATCATGACCTGAGCCAAAGGCAGATGCTTAACCGACTGAGCCACCTAGGTGCCCCAGAATTCTGCATTCCTATCAGACATTTGAAGTTAATGTGGCTGTCTGTAGTTTTATTTGCTAAGTAGATAGCCCTAGAAATGGGAGAAGTGTAAATACAAAGGGCAAGAGGTGGTCATGAGTGAGAGACGACACATGGAGCTGAGTCCACCTTGACAGCATTGGAACAGAGGGACTCAGGAGGGAGGATGATGATGTGCAGGCATAGAAAGGGAAAAAATTAAATGTGCTTCTTAATTTCAGGAGTTACGCTTCCTGGGAATATTTAGGAAATAAAATGAAAATAACCTAATCATTTTTGTAAACAAATACAATTAGATAAAACTTCAAATGTTATGTTTTATCACATTGTCAGGTAGAACATCAGATTTGAGCCTTTGCAAATTCTGAATTCAACCTTGTTAATTTAATTTTTATAAGCTATTTCTTTTTTTTCCCCATGAAATAATGACAGCAGAACTGTGTTTTCTACAGTTTAGTTTTTTAAAAATAAAATTGCATTTCCTTGGAAAATCAGTTATGTTTCAGGATATGTTATCAGGATGGTAACAGTTGCCCTCCGTTTTCCTTTCATCTGTTTTCTGAGCACATGACTGATTCTTCTGTAAATGGACCTCTGAACTGTTTTGGCCCAGCGGAAACCTTCAGCTCCCCAAAACTAGTCTCCCTGACTAAGAAAAGCCTTAAAAAAATAATGCCAAGATTGCTTTTGAGGGCAACTGGAGAGAGAGTGAGTAAATATGGCTGTTAAAGCAATAGATGTAAAGGCGGGAAATAGCTCCTAGAAAGGGAAAAGAAAAAAAAGGGTGGACGCAGAGAATGGGAGGGTGGGGATGGGCATATTTCCTGGTGGGGGGACTCTACCGGTGGACTGACTAGGGGATGCATTCTTGGAGGTATGGCTGGGGTATGGGGGGGTGCATCTCTGGAGTGGACACAGAGATCCCCAGCCTTCTAAACTCCCTAAGATTGCTGGAGCCTGGACAGAGCACAGTCAGCCCTGAAGGAACCCCGAGAGCTAGGCCCATAATGCCTCAGCGGTAACCATGATGAACTGATGACTGAGAGACTTCCTCATTTCTAGAAGTTACCAAAGACCCAGAACCTTTGTATCACCCTGAGCAGGGGTGGGGGAGGGAGAGGTGTGTCACATAACTGTGATTAAATTTCCCAGCAGCACAGCAGGATGAGGCCGAATTAAATTGATTCAAGGAAAATAAAGTGGAATTTGCTGTATACCCATGGCCTAAGAGTTATCCCTACTCCACACATTTGCTTCATCTGAATTCCACACTTATCAATAACTAGGAGGAATCCTTTCAGTTTTTTCTCATAATTTGCCTAAGGTATCATGATGGGGAATACCAATTTCATAAATTTGTTCCTAAGGTATTGTGGGTTCCAGAGAAATTCCCAAATTGCTTGATTTTGATTCAGCTGAGATAGACTCTAATTGTGTCGCCTCTAAGATTTGGAAATAATTGAATCTCTGTTTCTGTTTTTTGATCCAAGTCCTAGCGAGTAGTTCTCAATATAATAATATTTTCCTAGTATTACTTCAGCAGTCAAACAAGAATATAATCCAAAAAGCCCCCTGTATTCACAGAGACAATGCTCTTATGATGAAACCACAGAAAGAAGTTGTAATTAATGCAAGAAATAATGCGAACGATCTATTAACATAATCTGAATGAAATCCTTGCACTGTTAAATGCAGACACTAAGTGCTCATATAATACTTTATTAATTAACAAAGTATTTATCCACAGGGAAATGAGGATAAGAGACCATACACTTTGTCAGGCTACAGGAAAATGTATTAGTGCTTCATAAGAAATGCATACAATTCAAACAATAGCATGATTATCTTTTTAAAGCAATTACATTTAATCTCAAAAGAAAGAATAAATACATTAATTCTTCTATGTTCCCTGATAAGCCACCAAGATACATAAGTGATCGTTTTCTTTTCCTACAGCTCTGGAGGCTGGTGGCAATCCAGTGTGTACTGCTCAGACAGCTTATGCAGTGAAATATCACTTAGCACATGAGAACACATTATGAGATTAACTGACTTTTGGCTGAATAGAATTCTCTTCCCTGGGAAGCCACGGTTTGTACTTGACTTTGCACATTCCTTTCAGCTTTGGAGACTTGGATGATGAGAAGGTCTATCTCCCATACATAATAAGAGTGTTTGGTACTGAATTCCAAGTCTTTTTTCTTATCCTAGTATCTGGGCTGAATCAAGTATGATCACTGGGAACATCTTTTACCTTTAAAACTACACATGCAATGAAATCAAAGGATTTCCATGATTTTTCCCCCTTGGCCCCATCCAGGCAGGATCTTCTTGGCCCTCCAGACCTGGAAGTTGGTAAGCAGAAATCATAACCCTCATCTGCATTAGCTGATTGTGACAGCCATGCATGATCTACCCACCAACTCATGTGAGAGACTGTTGGCCAACACAACTCTTGTTCATCATCTCCAAAGCAACACCCAGCCTTTCCAACATACCATTCCTTGTCTAGCAGTCTGAAAAGCTGGCTCCATCTTCTCTTATGGTTGCTTTATAGATGCTGTCTCTCTTGGCTGCTGGTTCTTCAGAAATGGCCCCTCCTGGTTTATCCCTGGACCCAGGACCCAGGGTACTGTGTGTCCTAGATGCTGTCACCCCTCACTGGAGTTGCAGCAAGGGGATGGGAGCTGGTGCAAAGCTACAGAGAGATTGCATGGCTAACCAGTCCAGGTATTTCTTGAATAAGAGGGTGTTTGAGAGAATGAGACTTAGAATCAGGGGGCCTAAATGCCAAATGCCCTACATGCCTCATGGTGTGACAATGAGAAAATAATCGAGCCCTCCAGGGCTTCTGTTTCATAATCTGTAAAATGGTGATACTAATTACTTTCCTGTTGTTTCCCAGGGATTGCGGTGATGGACAATTATTACTGTATATGTGAAAATATTTTGTAAAAGTACAGAATGTCAAATGCGTTGCATTATTGTTTGTATTTATGGGAATAAAACTCTGTTTAAGTCAGCCCTTTCAATGTTTTTTTTAAAACATACCTGTCACAATGCCCCATGAGGGAGAATGCTGTAAGTGTTATGTGGTCAAATATGTTTGGCAAAAATTGCCTATAGTATCTCCTTCTAGGAGATGAACAGTGCTTGTTTGGCATATTAAGGGCTCTGAAAAGTCCCATCAAAAAGATCCCCATTTAAGTTTTTGTTAACTAATGTTTACTTTCTTTGACCATTGAATTTTTTTTAAAGGATCAAGAAAAGTATTTTTTTTTTAAAGGTATTGTTATTAAACCTCTATGGAGGGAGGTAAAGATACATCCAAAACAACAACAAATATTCCATGGAATAAGTTTTCTATAGAACATAATTTAAGAAGCGAGGTCTAGATTATTTTACATGTGACCCTGAAACAAAACATAAAATCATCATAGCTTTCAAAAGAGAAGTTGTGTACTTTTGTATATGTATTTTTAGGATAACACTGAGGTTATTTTAATATGAAACGGAAATGTACCTGGTGTCTTTCACCTAGTTTTTGTAGGGTTTCCATCAACTCTTTTAATGTGGTGACCCTAATATATGTACTTAAGTTTCTAGAGGAAACACACTGAGATGGTTTCTCTCACATTCCGTGTTGGTGTTGTGGCCTTCCTTCTAGGCCAGGCCACTTCTGACAAAAAGAACTAACACCAGAAAGAAGGAGCTGAGGGGAATAGTAAATAAATCCTTTGAACCAATCTTGTGTCTTTAGAGGCTAAATAATTTTTCTTTGTCCATTTGGGCTGTTACAACAGAATGCCATAGACTTGGTGGCTTATAGACAACAGACTTTTGTTGCCCACACTTCTGGAGTCTGGAAGTCCAAGATCAATGTGCTGGCAGGTCCTCGTCTGGTAAGAACGCCCTTCCTCATTCACAGAGGGCCATTTTCTCACTGTGTCCCCCATAGAGGGAGCTTTCTGGGGGCAGAGGGAAAAGCAGACTCCCCGCTGAGCAGGGAGCCCGATGTGGGACTCGATCCCAGGACCCTGAGGTCATGACCTGAGCCGAGGGCAGATGCTCAATCTACTGAGCCCCCCGGTGCCCCTTTGGTAAGGACACTAACCCCGTTCATGAGGGCTCCACCCTGGTGACCTAATCACTTCCCAGAGGCCCCACCTTGTAACACCATCACATCGGAGGGTGAGGGTTATAACATGAATTTTAGGGACACACAAATATTCAGTCTATGGCGTAACTATATCTGATGTTATTCTCAGCTACTTCATCCTCTTATTGAGGTACTTAAGGCAAGGTCACTAACATTCTCAAGATGAAGAAGCAACCAACTGGAGTAATGGGCAGGATTTGAATTTGCCTCCATGTAGCTTTCCACTTCCACTCTCTTCCCTTTCTCTCCATTTTCTTTAGCCATTTTTTTCATTGTGTTGCCTCTCTTGCTTTCCTTTAATGACTGTTTCTTTGATTTTTAGATATCATTAACTGTAAGATGTACATAGATTTAATGTAGGCTAGGGGGAAGGGAAGAAGATACAGTGATTTGATACGTCAATTCTAGGATGCATACTGATTTTACACATTTATTTGTAATCATAATATGTTTATAAAATGCTTATCATGCACCAAACACAAGTCTAAGCACTTTTCATTTATTAACTCATTTAATCCTCTTCGTAACTCTGTCGTGTACATTCTGTCATTGTTCTTATTTTACAGATGAGGAAATAAGCACAGAGAAATAAGGAACTTGCTTAATATCACACAGCAAGTGACAGATAGGGGCTACATTCAAACACAGCAGTTCTTACTATCCCCCTATTCTGTCTCAAAAAATTCTGAGCCTCAAGAAATAGATTTTGGTCGAGAAATTTTCATCTTTGTTTTTCATGTCATAAATCACGATGAAGATCAGAAACACATAATAATTAAACTACTCCCAATTATTTAGTCTTTTATCTTACAGATATTTGTCAAACTCCTGCTATGTGCGTTCTGTTGTAGAAGGCTCTTAGAGGGGAAGAGAGGTTCTACCTCAAGGTTGTCATGGTTGTGCTGAGAAAAAAAGATGTATACATGTAAACCACAGCACAAGGAAAAAGACTGCCCTTTGGATTGTGGCCACAGATGCTGTGGAGCTGCTACTTTTTAGGGTTCCAGCCTCTTGCCCAAGATCACACAGTGGGAGGCAGTGCAGTGAGGGTCCAAACTCTGACCATTTGACCTCACAGTGCATGCTTCCAACCACTACCATGTCTTCTCTGCTGCCATTTAGGAACCTCCGAGAACTGTGCAAAAGGATTGCTGTGTTCCTGTGGCATGAGTTCTGTGTAGCTGCATTGGTGGTGGTAGAGGAAACTTTATTTTTAGTTATTTTGTTTGGAAACAGTGTTCAGAATGTCACTGCTTGATGGGAAGTAACACTGAAATCAAAGTCCAAGAAGCCAGGGATGGCTTCCAAGAATCATCAAAATCTCAGAACCGGGAAATTGAGAACAGGTAAAGTTTTTGGGCAATTGACCATGGGTCCACTCCTGTTGTTTCATTGCCATTGTATAAGCCATTCAATGCCTGAAACATACCCAGCTCTTCATTCTGTTTATTCAGTTTCTTCCTCATTTCAGACTTGACAGTTTATTGATTATAATGATTATAATCTAGGTTAGGTTTATTCAGTTCAGAATGCATAAGAATTCTTTTTTACCAAAGAACAAATGTCTGCCTTATAGAATTTTCATTGCAACCTGCTTTTTTTTTAACTGCCAGATTCTTAAACTGAATTTCAAAAATGCATTTGGGGCACTCTATTCAGGTGGAGAACTTCTATTAGTGGTCTTTTGACCTAGTAAGCAGCAATGATATTATTTCTAAGCAGAAATAGCAAGTACATGATCACAGTCCATTAGCAGGAATATGAAGCCAGTAACACTGAACTTTATTGACAAGCTGGAGGAAGTTCTATTCTCTATCATTGAGAAGGCTGCATGGTATATTTTTCTGCATGGACAACCAGCTGTCCAGGTAATGGAATTCAGTGGGGCTTGGAGGAATGTGCCACATGTGGTTATAGATACATTTTTCCTTGTTTATTTTGGAAACCGGCTTTACTCAGGAGAGACCTTGAGATTTGTGTAGTCAGAATTGTATATGCCAACACCTTACCTGGATGGCTGAATTTATCCAGTATTATCACCACTACTTTATATTGGATGCCTTTAACTGGGAGAATTAGCTCTCTAATAGATAACATGCAGAACTGAGTTATGGGAAACTTTTATCCTTAGGACACAAATGAAGCAGAGAGATTTAAGTCAGGCATATTTTGAGGATACAGCAGTTGTGTCGGAGGAAAAGCCTGTACAAGATTGCTTTAAGTGGCAGCACTTTCCACAATTGTAGAAATGGCTTAAACTGGCAGCGCCAGCATATCTGTTTCTCGGTCTTCTGGAGTTACTCTTTTTTCTACCATTCAAATAGTCCATTTGGCTTCCCTGTCCCAGGGGGGATATCTAATGACCTGTCCAGCATTTCTCAGGATCTCAGGAAAGTACATTCATTGTCTCAGTAGCTGTCACTTCTTGGTTGGAAAACTGCTCCTCAGTTCAATTTCAATCAGCTTTCACCATCGAGTTCCCGCTGTCACCCACAGAGCCAGCCATCTTGCTCCCATTCTCTAAGTAGGGTGACCAGCTCTCATGGTTTGCCTGGGATGTGAGAGTTTCTGGGCTAAAACTAAGAAAGTCCTGAGCCAATCTGAACGAGTTGTTCACCTTATTCTAGCTCTAGGACACCAGTATACAGCTCTGCTATGTATAACAAACTTTCTGAGGGACTGGGGATAACAACAATGAAATAAAAGCACAAAAAAGAAAACAACACAAACTTAGAGAGAGGACATCAGTGTAGTTAAGGGTCTGGTCCTCCGTCCCCTTATCCTTGGCTAGCAACAGCACAACAAATTGTAGTAGTTCTAAAACTACCATCTATCTTCCAGGGACTGAAAGCACGATGGATGGAATGTTTGCATCCTCCAAAACTCATCTGTTGAAATCCTAATCTCCCATGTGATGGTAAGAGGTGGGGCCTTTGGGAGGTAATTAGATCTTGAGGATGGAGCCCTCATGAATGGGATGGGTAACCTTATAAAAGGGATCCCAGAGCACCCTCTTCCTCTTAACACCACGTGAGGATACAATGAGAAGTCAGCTGTCTGCAACCCAGAAGATAGCCTTCAAAACTGGACAGTGTTGGCACCTTGATCTCGGACTTCCATTCTTCAGATCTGTGAGAAACACATTTCTGTTTTTTATAAGCCACCTGGCTATGGTATTCTGTTAAAGCAGCCTGAACTGACTGACAGAAAGGTTGAAGGTAAAATATTTGGGCAGGTTTCAACATAAGAGAGCATGTGTTTGGCTTTTAGAAAGAGGCCCCTGGCAGCATTCTGTAAAATAATGGAGCAGATCTTGAAGTGCATGGAAATTGTCTTTCTGTGGCAAATACTATACACCTTGTGCCAATTAGGCACTCAATAAATGCCTGTTGAATCAAATCATAAGTACCCTAAAAAGATTTTACTATGAAAACCCTTTATTATCTCAAGTAATAAGAGACCCAGTGTAGTGCATTCCAGAGTTAATTCAGTGGCTCCTCACTATTATCAAGAACCATGGCACTTCCATCTTTAGGCTCTACCATCTTTAGTACCTTTGCTGTGTCTTCCCTTATTGTCACAAGATGCTGCTACTAATTCCAGAGGTCAGATCGCATCAGTAGAGACAAAAGGGGTAGTTTACTCCTGTTTTCTTTTAATTAGGGAGGAAAGTTTTCCATCAGATTTCTTATTAAGACTCACAAGGTGGGGCACCTGGGTGGCTCAGTCGTTAAGCATCTGCCTTCAGCTTAGGTCATGGTCCCAGGGTCCTGGGATCGAGCCCCACATCGGGCTCCCTGCTCGGCGGGGAGCCTGCTTCTCCCTCTCCCACTCCCCCTGCTTGTGTTCCCTCTCTCACTGTGTCTCTCTCTGTCAAATAAATAAATAAAGTCTTAAAAAAAAAAAAGGCTCACAAGGTTAATGAAGGGAGGTTAGGAAAACTAACCTCTAGGAGAGGGATACAGTCTTCCCCAACCAGAAGAAGTGGATCTGTTGGTTGGACAGCAAAGCAAAACTTCCATTCATAGCAAAAGTAGGCTGTTGTCAGTAATTTGGGGGTGGTGAGATTTCCTACAAAATGAATTTATTTATTTTTTTAAAAGATTTTATTTATTTGTCAGAGAGAGAGAGAGCAAGAGAGCACAAGCAGGGGGAGCAGCAGGCAGAAGGAGAAGCAGGCCCCCACTAAGCAGGGAGCCCGATGCGGGATGCAATCCGACAACCCTGGGATCATGACCTGAGCTGAAGGCAGACGCTTAACCAACTGAGCCACCCAGGTATCCCGAATCTGAATTTATGTGTAGAATTTCTGATAACTTTTTAGCCACATTGTGGTAGACACTGACTAGAAGCTCACCTGAATAATTTCTTTTTCCAAGATTCATACAAACTACCTCTCCCAACTTTTGCCATGTGCCTGAGTTCTGGCCAATGGCAAGTGGATACAAGTGCCTTAGAAGAGCCCTACGCCGGCGAGCCATATGTCCCCCATTAGACTGATATTCCTGAGATTCAAACAAAAAAGTAACTTCATTGATTTCTATCACTGCAATCTCTAGGTTTATTTGCTTTTGGAGCTATTAATTATTATCTCTTGCCTTGCTTCATAGACTCTCCTAAGTAGAAAAATCTTACTCAGACTTCTAGTAGCTCTTCCTTTACTAATGGCATGCAAGGTTAAAACTGGAAACTTCATTCATTCTTTATGATATATCCCTGTGGCTCCAGAAGTCAACTTACATTTAAAAGTTGACTAGCATTCGTATCTTGAGGATTCCTACCCTTAGCAGAATTTATTTGTGCAAAGAAAAATGGAATGAACCCATTGAGTTATTTTCATTATCTCTATAGAAGTGACTGCAAATTTAAGATGAGGTGGAATCCAACCTCATTCTGTAAGACACTACAAAAGGAAGCATTAAGGAGTCAGTTATGTATGTTCTTACTTTTTGTGTCCATCTTTATACTGCTGGCTTTTATCATTATGTCATTCCAACTTCCAACAAAACTTCTGTGTGGACATATTTTGTTAATCTGTGGGACTATAATGATGAACAGTGTCTTGTCCTCACAGAGCTAACAGTTTGTATATTGACAATGAAAATTTAATGTCTTATGAATAGTGGAAGTGTATGCATGCTGCAAAGCGCAGAAGAGAATGTTACTAAATCTGCCTGGGGATGATTCTATAATATTTATCACATGATCTTTGTCTACTTGGACTGCTATAACAAATTATCGTAGATTGGGGGACTTATAAACAACAGAAATTCATTTCTCATACTTAAAGAGACTGCAAAATCCAAGATCAAGATGCTAGCAGATTTAGAGTCCTAATGAGGTCCCACTTTCTGATTCATAGATAACCATCTTTTTTTATTCAATTGGTGGAAAGACCAAGGGAGCTAGCTCTCTGGGGTCTCTTTCATAAAAGCACTGATCCCATTCATGATGGCTCTACCCTCATGACCTAATAACCTCCCAAAGGCCCTACCTCCTAATACCATCACGTTCGGGCATTAGATTTCAACACATGAATTTGGGGGTCGGGGCACAAATTATCCAGTCTAAAGCACATATATAAAGCACAACCCAGTGACCAGGATGCTGTTAGTGTTTGGTAATGTTATTCTGTTTTCTTTCTTTAAAGCTCTGTTCTAGCCAGTCTGAATCTTGGCTGTCATCAGTGGTGTGCTGGTAAACTGGGTCTCCAAAAAACCAAAAGTCTTGATTTATAGCATTTGCCAATTTCCATGGTGTAAATACTTCCATCATAGCCAATTTCAAGCTATAATACTTTAATATAGGTTGACAAAATGGCTGAATATTTAGCAATTGGCTCTTAAGAGTCTGTATTAGCCAGTGCACCATACCACTGTCATAGTCTCATAAGATCCTTCTCATCAGTATGTCTCAGTATAAGACTACTTTAAAAAGACTTTTTAAATTTGGGATTTTGTGAAGATTCATTCATTCATTCAACGAATATTATTTTTGCATTTTCTATGTGGTCACCCCTGTTATAGATGCTGGGGATATACCAGGAACAAAACAGACATGGTTCCTTCCATTATGGAGTTTCTGTTCTAGTAGAGAGTGAAGACTATGATGGAGAAAAATAAGATTGGGACAAGGGGGTTACTGAGATATTATGGGAAGTACTACTTTACATATGAAGGTCAGGTACCTCTTTTCTTGATTAGCTCACATTTGAGTAAGGTCTGAAGTGTTAGAGAAAACTATGCAGATATCTGGAAAAGGACACTGGGGGTGCAGAGACTCTGGAACAGGAGTGTGCTTGGCATGTTTAAGGGAGAGCAACAAGACCACTGTTCCCTGATTGGAATGAATAGAGGATAAAGTGGTAGGAAATCCAATGAAAGAGGAATGGGGGCAGGGTGGGTGGTTACCCGGATAACTATAATTTATTGAATGCCTGCTCTGTGGTAGTAACAATGGTGTATGAATTATATAGATATTGTTTCGCTTAATCTTTGCAAGGCAGTGACGGAGTTAACATTTCTTCCCTTTTACTAACGACAGATTTGAGGCTCATAGGAATAATTTCATTTGGTTTACTCCAGAAGCAAATCCTGAAACAAGGATCCGAGTGCAAATAGTTTATTTGGGAGGTGATTCCAGAAGACGCCAGTAGGAAATTTGGGGAATGAGCCAGGTGAGGGAAGAAAACAGAAGAAATGATGTGTTATGAAGTCACTTAACCACTGTGGGCTACTGGAGCTTCATCCTATGGGGGGACTCTGGAAGCCCATGTTGAACATATGCCCCTCAGAGTTATCCCACCTGGAGGGTGCTGGAGCTGGAGTGTTTTACCTTAGACTCCCATCAGTCATAGTTTGGAGCTGTTCCCAAAAGGGCATTCATTCTCTGTGCTTTCAGCCCATTATACTTTTGGACATGTATCTTAAAACCTTTAGACAAAGATTTTCAGGGGCTAGCAGTTGAAAGTTGACCCTAGGTACACAAATCACACATGGGTGCACATATGGGTGGGACATGATGGCATCAATTACAAGGAGTTAAGTGGTATTTTGCAGAATCGGAGTTTGGGCACATAGACACTTGCTGTGGTGCCAAAGGAAGAACTTAAGATATCAGTGGGATCTCAACTAACCTTATGTCTGTGTCGCATAGAAGGTAAATATGCTTTATTTAAAAAGGGTCAATATAGTCCCTTGTTTTGAACACTAGGAAAGGTTCATAATGAGTATTCCAATTTGTTTTCCTCAACAACCCTAAAATGGGACCTAGAACCCATTTCACAAATTTTATTTCAATGTGATTGCAGATTTAAAGACCATTTAAGATGGGTCAGCAAGGGTATTTTCATGAAGTCTAAAGCCATACTAGTCTAAATGGGTTAGAAATTTGCCACCAAGGATGGTACCAAGGAAGACACAAGGAATTACTTGACATCAGCGAAGATTAAATTTGGTTCTTCCTTCTCTGGACCAGTGAAGTCACAGTTTGGGAAGCCAAGAAACTGAGGGATGGTGTACAGTGTGAGGTAGCACTCAGTATGGTAAGAAAAAGGGATGCTTGGAATATTGTGTTAAAAGCGAAGGCTGTGGCAATCTCAGTGAAGCCCCACTATACCTGTCTGGGGCATCCCACCATGTCCACATATATAAATAGATACAAAGCAACTCTGGTTTTCAGGGAGCAGCCTGTGTGTATCTGTGGTCTCTCTGCTCATCTGTACACGACACTTAGAAAAAAGAGATGAGAAGAGGAAGTGATTGGAAAGAGCCCTTTGGGTTATGCTGATCCTTACCGTGTGCTTCAGGAAACTCCTCTATCCTGAAAGGTAGTGGTCAAGCTTCCAAAGGAAACTCTATAGGGAGTGTGGTACAGAAGGCTTTGCATAAATTAAATGAAACACAACCGTTCCTAGGCCTGAGAGATCACATTGTTTTCCTCTCCAATCTCCAGTTAGATTATTTATTTGAAATGGTATCAAACATGCCTGTCCCTAGGCTAGGAGTAAAATAGCAATTTTGAGGCTGAACATAAGGAGAAGAGAACAAAAAGATTAAAGCAATCAAAATAAAATGGGGCATGTTGTGGAAAAAAGGCCAAAACATGGCAAAGATAATCCCATTCTTTGCTGATACATGAAGCGCCAAAAATTAAATAAATAAATGTTAAGGCTGTGTTCAAGAGAAGCGCTGGTCTTGGGTGCAGAAAAACGGGTATGATAGCAGAGGAAGACCTGATCAAAACCAATGTTTCCCAACATTGGTTTTTTTAAGCAGCAGAATGCTTTTATTCAAATGTAATCGTACATGGAGTTCAATTGATAAAGCAGATAAAATCACAGCTGCTCCAGTAGAGTAAAGGGAGGCCAAGGGCACCGCATCTCGGCCTCTCTGTTTTCTCCCGCACCTGCTGCCGGACCCCTGCCAGGGAATCCCTGTGCTCTGTGCAGTGGAATTTGAAAAGGAAACATGGGAATGTTGCGGCTTCTACCCGTTCCACAGCTTCACGGATATTAAATGTTATCAGCTCCTTTTGTTTTTTTTAAGAGAGTTTTTTTTTTAATATTTTATTTATTTGACAGAGAGAGACACAGTGAGAGAGGGAACACAAGCAGGGGGAGTGGGAGAGGGAGAAGCAGGCTTCCCGAGGAGCAGAGAGCCCAACGCGGGGCTTGATCCCAGGACCCTGGGACCATGACCTGAGCCAAAGGCAGACGCTTAAAGATTGAGCCACCCGGGTGCCCCTATCAGCTCCTTTTAAATCGGTAGGCATATGCTAATAAAGTTGCAAGTCTCTTTTCTGGTGTCCATGATTTTTTCAACCTGTAAATGGGGTTGAAAGCTGTAGCAGCCCACAAAAGTCCAGGATTTGAACCAGCCCGTTCACACTTCCTAGTGTCCTGGCTGGTATCGGCAGGAGACCGCCGTATGTAGACAATGTGCAATGTTCACACTAGTAATAAAATTCTTGCCTGACCTCCTGATCTGATTTATTTGAACTTCTTATCACTTCTCAGATCTTTGACCCAGGGACTGTTGGTAATTTGCATTACTTCTACTGAGTAAGTCTGATATGTTTAATATTTATCTTGAGGAGGTCAGAAACCTTAGGTGAACTCTGTATCTGGTTAACGGGAATGATTAATTCATATATCCAAAAGCTAAAGGGTGCTTTCTGTGAATTGTCTGCCTCATTCGTGGAAATGCAGCAGGATGGTTTAATGGCTTAAATGCACTGGTGATGAAGGGAAGAGGAGACCTCAGTGCTTCTTGGTCCCATGAGGAACTATAGGCATGGAATCCAAAAGGGCTATTTAGCCCCTGCTTAGGCCATAACCAGGGTGGAGAGGTCCATGGCCCTGTAATTCAAATCATCATCAGTCTCCAGTGAAGAGGAGAAGGTGGATCTATATCACTTCTGAGTGGATGATCTGAGGGAGGAGAAAGCAGCTTATAATATACTTGGTGCTTGAAGGGAGACAGCAGTGGAAACAGAGGGTGGGAGAAGTACAGAAATGCAAACTCCTAAGCTTTCTCTGGCTGCAGCCTACTTTTTTGTCTGTGAAATGGGAACAAGAATAACTACAAGGGTAGGTTAGATGAGTATTCAAAAACATTCACTCTTCTCCCCACCGCCTTAATGGGAAGAATAAGCTTTACTGCCCCGCTGATACTGGGTTTAGCTATGCAACTCCACTGGCCTCATGCGGGGCAGAAGGAATGTCTCCGTCATTTGGCTTTGAGCCTGACCATGTAACTTGCACGCACTGATGGGTTATCAGTTGGTGTGATGCAATAACAGTTTAAAGTATGCTTGTCATCAGAAAACAGTGCTCTAGCTATCCGTCTCTGAAGGGGAGGAGAGGCTCATGGAGCAGACCTGGACCCCAACTGCAGCTTAAAGCCAACCCCGACCTGTATCACCAACCCCCAGCTGACCTACAGTTCGGTGAGCAAGAATAAATGTATTTTGAAGTCACTGAGTTGTGGGGTGCTTTGTTACAGAGCTGTGGCTTAGGTTAAATCAGGTAACTACAAAACAACTAATCTAAGGCCCCATAAGCTAATAAGCACTCAAGAAAGAATTTCTGCTATGATAAACAATGTTCACGTTAATATTTGGGTTGATACTTTTTTTCCTTCAGATGTTGCTGATGAATGAATGAGTATCACATTGTCTTCTGGCGGGAGTCTCATACTGGTGGGGAAATTCATTGACTAAGTACCAGTTCTCCTCACGTTTCAAGGCAAGTTCCCCTCTGTCCTGCCCTACCTTTCTGGTTGTTTCACAGCCAGTGGGGAACACTGAAAAGGTGACAAATTTAGACATCTCTTTTGGTCTTCCTTTCTTTTGAAAAGAGTGCTTTTTGTTGCAACCAACACAAATGGCCGACTTTCCACAAGCCTTTCTGGGTCTGCGGTGCTAAGCACATGAAAGCTTGTGGTCTGAAGCTGGCTCTGCCACTGGTTTCCACGTTGCCTGAGGAACTTAACCTTTCTGTATGGCACCTCTCTGATTTACATAATGGGGCTGATTATAATTGCCAACCTCACAGGATTGTTGTGCGAATTAACTAATGTTTGTAAAGTACTTAGAGGTCCATAGATGAAAGGTGCTATATAAGCCTATTATTATGTCATCAAAAATGAAATTCCAATAAGATTACACTTTCATTTAAATTTCCATTAATTTTGTCATCATTCTAGATTCTCAGTGGTTTTCTAGAGCAAAAATAAATAAATAAATAAATAAATAGGAGAAAAGGGTTATATATTAAAATATGAAGCATTCATATGGAAAGGAAATTAGCTAGAGAAAGCTAACATCTTAAAAGTGATTTTTAAATTATTATCCTTTAATGAGCCCAGATCATGTAATCAATATTATGTAAAACCTAGATATGGTCTCTGAGTTTACAAACTAAATCATGAACCTGACTAATTAAATAATGAACATTTCCCATTTCAAGTGTAGAGAAAAGAAAGTTATATAAAGACCTATATAACTCAACTTATTTTAAAATTGGACTTCTTGTTATAGGAAATAGCCTTAAAAGATGACAAAAGATGATAAACGTATAAAGAATATACATGTATGAGGTTATCATGTGGTCTGCCTAACTCTATATTGGGTTTGTGTGAACTGGCCTTGACTTTCAGACTTGCTGAAGTGACCCTTAGGTAATTAGTGCCATAAAGTTTGAGTGTAATCTCTCTCATCAAACCAGGCCATGTTAGATCTTGAACATCTGGTTTAATGTCCTCATTTTACAGATAAGAAAACAGAGACTCGAGTGTTTAAAGAATTTACACAAAGTCTCATAGCTAGAGATTAGCAAATCGGGGCCCCTCAAGGCCCCACCCAATGCCCTTTCTAATACAGCTATTGACATCTATGCATAAGAGGATTAGTTACTTATTTATGTTATAATATGAGTTATTTCTGCTATGCTTTTGACATCAAGGGTGCATTAGATGGACATTTCCAAGCCTCATTGTTCACTGAAGTAAGTTTCTTGTGTTAATACCCGTAAAATGTCTGCACTCAACGGGCCATAATGCTGATTTAAGAAAACAAGACGTTATTCTGGGTGTCCTGAACACACAGAAATGATTCCTTTTTCCAGGATTGTTGACAAGAAATGGCAGATGGGGCATTGGAATCTGTTTTGTTCTTTGGAAATCGAGGGGGTATATTAAATATTCTCCAGTTCTCTGACTCTAAATGTCTATGCATCTGAGATGCCAGATTCATTAGAAGTAGAGAATGATACCAGGTCCTCTGCTTGTAACAAGGAGAGTTCATTGGATTCCATTGAATTTTAATGACAGTAGAAAGAGATGGATGCCGTTGCTTCGTTTTGCATTAGATAGATGCTATATACAGATCACAAAGGAAACGTCTATTTAGAAGCTTAATGCACACTTATTTCTTAGGTTGTCTCATGCTGCTGATGTCTGAAGATGCAAATTTTCTTTGTAAAATTGGGAGTGAGAGTAGTGGTACCAAGTCCAACTAAACTTCACTGGGTTATGGATGGGGGAAATTATGTTTCATTTGATGACTGCAGTGATGCCAAAAGAAACCTGAAAGACAAATGCCTGCCTTAAATATTGAGACAGAGATAGATGGACTAAAAGAAGCACTATTGGAAAACCACAGCAACCCTTTAGTGGCTGGGAATCTTATTCTTTCTCTAGATTTGATTCATCTTTCCACTCCAGTGCCAATTTTGCCCCCAGATTCATTTGCTGTTTCTAAGGAATTGAAAATGTTGGTTGCTTAACATGAAGGTGCATAATCATGGGAACTCATTCAAGCATTCATTCATTCAGGACTTTCGGGGGCAACTTCTGCTTTGTGGGAGGTGTGTGAGAGGGGTTATCATGACAAACATTATGGTTGATTTTTATGTCATACCCTATATGTCACACACTTCATTTAATTTTTGCTACAACTCTATGTTGTATTATTATCCCCATTTTATAGATGAGGAAGGGAGACAGAGTGAGCAGCTTGTCAAAGTCTCATTGTATTTATTATTCATGGTTTCCGCCCCCCCCCTACATCTTATGATGTTTTGACATCTTAAAAATCTTGCTGGCTAGATGGGCTCCACACTGGGCATGGAGCCTACTTAAAAAAAAAAAAAAATCTTGCTGGCTAGGGAGAGACTGGCCCTCCAGGGAAAGCCAGCTCTTCTTATAGATAGCCAAAGCTCAGCCAGGAGCACACCTTTCATGTGCAAACCAACCAGTCCCAAGTCGCTCCTCCCAACCACCTCCCTGTCTAAATCTCACACACCAAACCAGTATTTCTGCTGCTCTAAACCATCCCAGGGCAGGGACCAGGCAACCAGAGAAACCCTTAAAGCCCCCAACCTACTGGAATTATTCAAATTAGCTAATCCTAAACTAGTTATTCTGCTCTGCCTTGCCTTTCCCACAGAAACCCAAATCAAAGCTCTGATCTAGGCTTTTCCCCTCCTTCCTGCTTCTGCCTCCTGACTGGATATGGTGCTTCCTCAGTGGCCCTCTGAGGTGTGCCATGACTCTTGTTTCTTTCAATGGCATCGACCTCTCCATGTGGTCACTCAGTTACTCTTGTAAATTAAGACCCAGGTACAATTTATCATAAAGCTGGTAAGGAGGATGCGGCCGGGGGGGCAGGCACTTGGGACTCAATAGGCTGAGTGGCTCCAGAGTCTGTGCTTTTAACATATGAGTTATGCTGACAGAGATAAGATACTGCCTTTAAAGGGCTCTTAGTCCTGTGGGGAAACCGAGTCAGAAGCAAATAATTATAAAGTAATATGTAAATGCAATCATGAAGATATCATTGTTAGGGCTAGCTCACTCAATAGCATCGTCAATGAGAAAAAAATATGTATCTTGGATTGTGTTTGTGTGGACTTGCCGTTGGTTCCATTCAACATATATTTAAGCACCTCCTGTGTGCGGGCACTTTCTCAGTTACCGAAGATACATAAAGGGGCTGCCATAGAACACACTTTGTGTAGCAGAGTGGAGGATGTGGACCCCTAAACAAAGAATCATATACTGTTTGTGCCTTAGATGCAACAAATAGAAGAATGGCAATGGGAGCTCATGGGTAGGGTAATCTACTGTGCTCCCAAGAGGAAGCTAGGGTAGGTGAGCAGTAAAATTACTGTGAAAAATTAGAAATCTGGAAAGTTTGTGCAAGAGGTCACAAGGCAGGGGGTGGGGACAAAGAGTTTGAAGTCTCATTTAGTTGGAGGGAACAGAATTAATCAGGATTTTGAGACATGTCATCATGCCAGTCTGATGGATTTGGTTTGTGTCTTTTAAACTCTGGTTGTATTGAACATCAGAAATGAAACTGCATTGTATTTAGAATTTCAAGCCAGGATCACAGACCTTACTGTGTGGTGATGAGGAGCAGGTCAGAGTAGTCAAAAGAGTGCCAATTTTTGGAATTTAATAGGTCTGAGTTCAAATTTGGAACTTCTAACTCACTAGCTATGTAATTTGTGGTAAGTTACCTCTCTGAAGTTCAATGGGAGTAATTTTACCTACCTAAGTTGTGCAAAATGCCTAGTACAGTTAAGAAATGAAAATTTTCTTCTTTGTTCTGGACCCCTCTTCTCCAAAGGGGTCTACTTATTTAGTCAAAAGTCATGCAGGTGTGTATAACCCCAGGAAGGTTACATGAATAGCACGAAGGCTATGGTAACCAGACTCCACATAGGCTTTTGTTCTCAGCCACTACAATATGAGAGTGATAAAATAAGGGGAACCAAATTCCTGTTCTCCTTATTCCCTGGAACAACCTCTTAGCATTATTCCTTTCTTGGTTGAGTCTTAAGCATGAGGAGGTGTGTGAATTCTTGAACTACCAGAGGCTGGGGCATACTGGTATAGTATTACTCATGTAAATCAAGGATGATACATGAAAACCAGAATGAGGATTACTGTCAGTAACTTACCTTCATTTCCCAGTTAGTGTTTTTCATTTACTCTTTGTCAGCAAATGAGTAAGCCCCTCCCCCCTTTGTCTTCTGTGTCTTCCTTCTCAGTTGTTGGATCAGATTTACCATTTTATGAGTGTTTACTATGGGATATGCTGTTTGGGGGCACTCGGTATATCACACGTATCTCAACAGCTTTGGTTCTAAGCTTGCTAATGCTAACTCAGGTTTGATCTGGGCTTCCATCCTGTCAGTATTATGAACTGGATTGATCACTGGTTAATCTTTCCCTCCAATGTGACCCATTCCTGCAGCATCCATTCATCATTTGAACTCATGTTATATACCCACAGAAGTTGATTCACTGTGAATAGGTAGAGTGAATTCAACAACATGTTTCTTGATACCACCTTAAGAGTTCAACAGGGAAAAATCTGGAGTCAGACTGTCTAAATTCTATTCTGACTCCTTCACATGCTAGTCTGGTGACTTTGAGATAAGTAATTTAATTTCTCCAGACTTGAGTCTCTTCAACCGTGGTAGTACCAACTTTAGAGACTTGTTGTGGTAATTAAATGAGATAATATTTAGCCTAGTTCCTGGTATGTAATAAGTACTCAAAAGATATTAGTTATTATTTTTATTGACAAAGACAACCCAACGAAATTAAGTTATCCTGTGCTGTCCAATTCAGCAGTCACTAACCACATGTAGTTATTTAAATTTAAATTTATCGAATTTTTAAAAATCAGTTCCTTAGTTGCACCGGCCACCTTTGAGGTGTTCAGTGGCCAAAGATGGCTACTGGTACTGGATTGTGCAATGCAGAACATTTCTCCATTTCTCAGAAAGTTCTGCTGGACCGTGCTGATAATGACATTGCTAGTGAACTCTAGACATACCATAAAAGAAACATGCACAATGCACCACAGACTTACAACAAAACCTCATCTGTACATTCTATGGGGGCTCTAAACGCAAGGACATATCCCCAATACCCACTTACAGCATGTGTAAACCTTTTGAAACAATTAGAGCATACACTGTTCCTTTTCACATTGTTTTGTGGTTGTTTCTCCCTGCCCCCTCCTCCATTTTCAATATCTTTCTGATGGAGTTACGTTCCATATGTAATATTGTTACAGGTGCAAAATTGTTTCTTTCAGTACTGAATGCAGTTGCACATGTGCAACAATAGCTCTGAAGGCCAGCTCTCTATTACTGTGGATCCAGGCCTCTCTCACAGTCTGTGGGTCAACAGCGTTCTTCTTTGCTTGCTAATGCTTTATTGTCTCTTAGTATACATTGGAATAATAATGGTAATTTATGCAGATATTTTGTATGCA
This sequence comes from Callorhinus ursinus, assembly GCF_003265705.2. Lineage (NCBI taxonomy): Eukaryota > Metazoa > Chordata > Mammalia > Carnivora > Otariidae > Callorhinus > Callorhinus ursinus. The sequence goes on along the minus strand of NW_027397063.1, from coordinate 124,751,146 downwards.
TAGCAAATAATGAGAAACACCTGCAGAAATTTCCCTCCTTCTCTGAGTTCAGCAACTAATTATATTTTTAAATAATGGCTACCATTGAACACAATTATCCAAATCACTTTAAGTAATGGAATCTTTTTAAGGTGTTTTTGAAAATTTTAGCACAGTTTTTAAACACTCATTTTTATCTAGAAGATGGGAGGAAAAAAAGGCTAGTGGGCGGCTTAACCAAAAAACGTTTTCTGCAATGAATGGATCAGCCCAGGATTTTCCTCTGGGCCCTGGTCTGGCTCCCAAGGCTATGACCAGCTGATGAAAACCAGGTTTTCTGTAGAGTTCACCTTGCTGATTTTGGCGGCTTGCTCTTCCTTCCCTTCTCCCTTTCTTAATGCAATATAAAAAATAATTAGATTACCTCTAAAAATTCTCTTTTAAAAAAGCACAAATTGCCACATGATTTTCCCTTCTGTCAATCTAATAGTTTGAGTGGGAAAAACACTGGTTGGGAAGTCAGAAGACCAGTTTGTTTTGCCCTTCTGAGTCTCAATTTCCTCTTCCATACGTTGGGAAGGTTGAGACAGAAGATTTCCTAAAGGCTTTCCACAAGCCCATGATAGCCAATGGCCTCTGAACCTTAGCCGTCCGGGGTGGAGCTCACGAAAGAGAATCTGAAAAATAGAAGTGTTTGGCCAAGAGCAAGACCAGTAAGAAGTATATATTTCCACCCTATATCTATATTTCAATTAGAGCAGGGTTCCAGAAACTTTGTGATATATATACCTATGTGATTTGGGGTTGAACATAGAACAATTTGGGAAATTTACATCTTCTTGGACACCTGTCCTCATTGCTCTCATGTGTGGATGTGATCAGTAACACCTAACATTTGTTTTGGTTTTGGTTTTGTGTTCCACCCCCCCTCCCCCACATTTCTAACCCGTTTTCTACATGCCTATAAGGAGTTACTGGTCTTTAGGAGGGAAAATCAACTCATGCCAAAATCATACCTTTTCTTTTAGATTTTGGGTTCATTTGGCCAACTGAAATTTATAGAGTGCTTCTTAGAAAATGCTTCAGTTACAGGAATTTCTGACCTCAAGGTGTTTACAATCAGAAGATGGAAACAAGTTAAGTACCAAACAGATTTAAAGTAAAATGGTGAAAATAAAACAGTGCATCACGAGAGCATAGATGGTAGAGTTATTCCCTGTGATATGGCAAATTAAGGGGAAATCTCTCGGCAGAGGTGGTATTGACCAGGAACGAAGTCGGCAAGCTAGTGAGTCCCAGATGCTGGTCCGGGCACTAGCACTACTCTATACTGAAGTTTAACTGATCTAATTGATGAAAGCATAAAGGAGAAAAATAAGGAAAGCGGAGTAATTGTTTTTTAAAGCTAAGTATAGCCAATGAAAAGGATGTCCTTTTTATATTTTGAGATTATGTTCTACATATTCCTTTGTTGTTAAGGTAGCTTTTCTTTTATAAATGAAAGCATCTATGGTTATTTTTAGATTTTTTAAAAAAAACTTCTTGGGCAAAATAAAAAAATCTACGTCATCCCCAAATCTTGAATACTGTGTTTACTGGATCTTTAAATCTAAAATCTGGAAGCCTCTGTGTTACACTTCCCTCCATGTCCTTTTTTGTTTTGCAAACTTCCAAGGGCTTCTGTGTTCTTCTAAGAGAAGGAAGATGAAAAGCCAAATGGAGTTTTATTCTGTATTTTTCCTGTGCTGATCTCAGAGACAGAGACAGAGAGCAAGCAAGAACAGGGAGAGATTGAGAGTTTGAAGGTACATATCCTATAAAAACCAGTTGATAATGATTTAAAAATGTATGTCCAGGGGTGCCTGGGTGGCTCAGTCGTTAAGCGTCTGCCTTCGGCTCAGCTCATGGTCCCAGGGTCCTGAGATCGAGCCCCGCATCGGGCTCCCTGCTCCACGGGAAGCCTGCTTTTCCCTCTCCCACTCCCCCTGCTTGTGTTCCCCCTCACTGTGTCGCTCTCTGTCAAATAAATAAAATCTTAAAAAAATAAAATAAAAATGTATGTCCACAAGAGCTAATAATTGCGCATTTGTAGAGCAAGCTTTTCATGGTCATTATTTCATTTAATTTTATATTATTATAGTGAACAAAAAGGCCGCAAGAAAAGTCTAGGAAAGGAAATCCTAGGCAGTAACTCTTCCCCCCAAGCTCCCCCCCCTCCCGCCCCCCAGACTCACACCGGCCCCAAGAGAGCATGACAAAGGAAGTGTAAATGGGGCACTTCCATCCCCAGTGAGGACAGAAAGGGGTAGCAAGAGTCACTGTGGGAAACACAATTTACCAAAAAAAAAAAAAAAAAGTCACTATGTGAAGAAAGTCATTCTTTTCAATGTTGGAATTCCAGCTAAAAATTCAATTGATGCTAATCCTATTTCCTGAATATACAATCTTCCTGTGTTATGGGAGCTGCTTATATGACTCACATTGCAGGTGGGTAGTTAAAAATGAACTGCCTGTGTGCTTCAGCACAGAATGGAGGACGGTCAGTGAAAAACGTAGAGGTGGCCTGTGGTGTCCCTGCCGCCTCAGCAACCAAGGGAAGACACTTGTTACTTGGTGGCGGAGCCTGGGGCTGGCAGGGGAGGGGAAGGAAGGAGGCATTCACTTGGAATCAGAAGAATAAGTGACATGGTATTACTCATTATGTGATCTCTGGGCTCTCCCTTCTTGGCAACTAGCTGTTTTGACCAGCCTCCCCAGGACACCCAGAACCAGTGAACATTTCCATCCTGAACCTCAGTTCCCATGTTAAACTTCTACCTAAATAAACCCTGTAGTGAGTGAGAGGGCTCGCAGCTTGAAAATGGCTTGACAAATACGAATGCTTTCATTCTTTAAAAAAGGATCCTTAGAGTAGAATTGAAAGACGGCATTTTTATGACTCCAGATTTTGAAGTGTACTAAAACAACATCACATCCATCTTGTCTGGATGGCTGCCCTCCTTCGTAGGTACTTATGGTCATATGACCACAAGAGCAGCTTCTTGTTTCTGTTACTAACAACACTTTACTTTTACATTAAACATGATCTTAAGGAAAAAAATCTACTTAAGGGATATCTCTTGGCTGTTGCTGTTCTGAACATAGCTTAACACCGAAAGAAAGCATTTGTGGGCTGTTTATAGTTGCTGTGTCAGAAGAATGCTCTTTATCACAATAATTTGGAGAGTGTAAGATGGTGACCCCTGGGAAAATTTGACTCAAAATAAATCTTTGAGAGCATATATCAAAGTTCTTGGAAAGACTATTTTTGAACAACTGGTTAAGTGTCAGATTCCACCCCCCACCCCCCACCCCCGCCTCAGATGAACTTTGAGGATAAAATGCCTGAAAGAACAAAGCATAGTCTAGATTTAATTCTACACTAGTGATGTTCCCTCAGGAGATAATGAATAGTGAATAGTGAAGTTCTAACTCCATTTCCAGAGCTTTCGGTGAAAAGCTAAACTGCCTTTTTTCCAATATTCACATTAGCATCTTCAAAACTACCCTAAAATAGGGACGCTATACCCCAAAAGAGATTTTTTTCCCCTCTAATACTGCCTATAATAAGCATCAGACCGCTTGGCTGTTCTTTCTCAATAAATTCCAAAGCTTGCACCTGGCTGAAAATAGGTAACAAAGGCCTGGGGGACCTGGGAAGGACTCCAAATATTATCTGCAAAGCAGATTAATACTGTATGTTTCATAGTAATCTGTTTTAATGTGCAAGAGAGTCCCCCTCCCCAGTCGCAGTACTCAAGCATTGCCACAAGAGGGAACCATTGTTTAAATGTTGGAAGGATTGGGTCTTTTGAGGGATTCATCTAGCTCAAATCTCTCTTTAATATAAGAACCTGGTCCAAAGGGTTGAACAAAAAAGTAAAGGGACAGATACAATCATCGATGCAGTTCTGTTTTTGAGAGCTGAAGTATCTCAGCTTTTAAACATTCAAATAATCAAAGGGACTCCCACGGCGGTAACCTGGTTAACAGAAACCCAAGTCCGGAGTCAAGCATCTGATAGAAATTCATGTAATCCAGAAAGCACTGACGAGTCTTTATTTTTACTACGAACAAGGCAAACTTTTTTGGATGCAAACAGAGAACGTCAGAATATAAGGACACAAAGACAAATCCAAACCTTTAGCTCCAAGTGTTGTGTATTAAGTAGCAAATCATAACTATGATGGGTAACTAGAGAAGGGGAACATATGTTGTAAAGAATTCTTGCTTACAGCCTTTTGAACCAGCACAGTTGTGAAATCCAGATTAATGTGATAAAAGACATAGAGAATGGCCTCTTGGAGTTCGCATGGCCCCAGGCGGGCACTGGTCCAGTTTCTGCACCAACAGAACTGCAAAACAAACTGGAAAATATTTGATGCCAGTAGGGCTCTTATAGGAAAACAGATGACAGCTGAGATTATTAATCTTGACAGTTTCCTGATTTATTAGGACGTTGTCATCCTCTTCTTTTGTATAATTTGGCAAATGATCACAGTATTAGACCTGGTGGAAGCAGAGCTAAGGGTTCCCCCTCTAACAGTGGCAGCAGGTATAAAGCATTAGGGCTCGGGTTGAGGCAAGATGTGGACGAAATGAATTTTCCATTACATACCGTCATTCGAGGAACACTCAGTCGGTGTTTCCTAATGACTGTCAACCTAGATAGAGCTATGTAACTAAAATGCATGAATTATCTCAGAGAAATAAACTTGTTTATTTGGTAAATCTGAAGCAAGGGTGACTAAATTTAAAACCAAGGTCTCTGGCAGTCAGGAATTATTATTGTTTACCAGGCAGGCAAGGAAAAACAAAGACAACAATTAGAAAATAGTAGTCATCTTTAAAAGCCATTCTTCTAAATTGTGATACTCTGCAAAACAAAACTGTATGGAATTTCTCAGTCTGAATCATTCATGCGAAATCACTAAAACGATCTTGGGTGACTTCATAATAGACTCAAAATTAGAAAGCGTTGGCATATTTTATTAGTGATCTCCTTTGCCAAGATATCTTTACATTCTGTTTTTCGTAATACCTTGCATTTAAAATAACTGCAACAGAAATTAAGCCTCAGTAGAATACATCACAATTATAGATATTTCCAACTAAACGATGTTATCCTCACGACAGTTTTATCAAAATATAAAATCCCAAACTTGAAATGCTATAATTGAACACTTTTTTTATTAAGAAAAGCCATGTCTGCACCTATGTTTCAAGACTGACATATTGTGCAATAAACAGCAATCAGCCTAAAGATGCTATATTAAACAAACCAAGTTTTGTTTTGCTAAACTAAGCAAAATTAGTTGAATGCCCTAAGTAATAGTTGCTGGTATTTTTTTTTCTAAATTATTTCTCCACTTGTTTTTGTGTCTATGCATAAATTAAAAATCTGCTGAAATTTATTATTCATCTGAGATGTAATTAATATGCAAAATTATGCAAATTAAGATGCAATTAGGCTTCAATTCTCTAGTGGAATTTTCCATTATAATTTAATACAAAGTAATAGAGTAATTGGTGTCACGTGTAATTACGGTTACTCACGTGTACTTGCAGACGTGCAAATGATGTGGTATATGTTAGTTATCCTATGCAAATGGTTCGTGCAATCTCTTCATACTTGGGAATGAAGTAAACAAAGATGGATCTTCAAAAAAAAAAGGGGGAGAGGGACCCCTCTTTCTTCTCATGTGCTACCATTTTGAAGAACTATGTGAATAATTGTAACTAATTTCCCTGCATTTATTTCTAAGAATTTTTAACTTGGTATTATGCAGTGTATTGTTTATTACTTTAGAGAAATTATTTCCAGTAAAAATGAATCTTTAAACAGAGACCTAATAGCGATTCAGATGCCACATGGGTGAATATTCCAGGACGAGAGCTGGCAAACCAAAGCACTGTCGAACCCGGCAGAGACTGTTTTTGCATCAGGCTTAAAAGGTCTTGTCTTTAAAAGAAATAACATAGCCCCTTTGCCAAAGAAATCAGTGTAACAATGTTGTCTTATTTCCTGATTACAAAGTTGATCAAATTTGCTTCCCGGTCTCTTCAGAAGCCAGGCAGTTTGATTTTTCCAAACCAAAATTTCTTCCCTCCTACTTTTCAGAATTCTAGGAGAATTCTATGTCATTTCTTTCTGAATGAATAAAGCACTGAGCAAATTAAACTATATAATTCTCTCCGTCACTAACTCTGCCATTTGGTTCAAGGGACTCAGCCGCTAACTACGGAGTGTCTCCTTGTGTCTCCCTGGAGAAATGAAAAGAACGAGTCTCCCATGTGCTTGTCCTGAGCCTGGAGCTGCAGCTTATAATTTCTCCATGAGAAATGATTACCGCTTGTTTTAAAACACCCATGCTGTGTTGAATCCTGCACAGAAAACATTATGATCTCGACACTTTCCTTCTCGTAACTGAAGCACACACTTTAAGACGAGTATTTTATATTCTCAGCTCCAATTAACCTGAAGTGTTTCTTTTCTCTATGTCTCCCCCTCACCCTTACCCCCTTCACCTGAGCCTGTGCCTCTATCCTTTTGTAACAGATTTTTCTGAGGGGGGAGGGGATATGTGATATACTTGGTTGCAATTAATAAGAGTGGGCACCAAAAGAGGCAAACAGGCTTGCTATGGAACAGCAGATCAAGAGCTTCTCTCTTTCCCCACTGCATTCCCACTTCTTATCCCTTTTCCTCCACCTCCTCTGGCTGGTTATTTGAGAAAACAGACATGGATAAGAGAAAATAAGCACTACCGTTAGTCTCTCATGCTGCACCCTTTCAAAGGCCCACCCATCCATCCATATGTGGCTTTCCCATTCATTCCGATAATAATACCAATTACTATGCAGGCAGGGCCATTCTTATTCACATTTGCAGCTCACTGTGGACATTTATGCTGCACTCTGAGCAACACTCCTATCTTCAACAACATCGATTATACAGCTGTTGTACAATCATTGTAAATGAAATATACAATGCCCCTGTTCAGCTTGTGGAAACATTTGTAACCGTGGAAGGTGGGTTAGGAGAGGGGTGGCCCTTCCTCCGCCCGATTTCTCTCCAGCACTGCCTCATTCTCCAAGACCTAAGTCCCCAGGCTTGGCAGGGGAAAGGGGCCGAACTGATATAATTTAAGAACCAAAAAGCCAAAGCAATGTTGTTTTTCTCTCAGAAGAGGGACTTTGGTATTCAGGTGCAATGGACAAATGGGGCCCCAGGACCTCGGCATCACAAACGATGGCTCTTCTGGGACTTGCTGTGGCCAGACGTCCTAGGTTAGATGGAACAACTGGGACTCAAGCCATCTAAGACCTCCCAATCAGAATGTCTGACTTAGGCAAATGTTGTCTCTACTATTTCCTCTCTTCCCGATACAGTTTTTCTTTCTGTTCTTGCCTTCAACAAGTTAACGTTTGTGGTCAAAACCAATGTTATGCGTAAGGGCACCCGGCAGGCTAAGTTGGTAGAACATGAGATTCTTGATCTTGGGGTCATGTGTTTGAACCCCACATTGGGCATAGAGATTTTTTTTTTTAAGATTTTTTATTTATTTGACACAGAGAGAAGCACAAGCAGGGGGAGTGGCAGGCAGAGGGAGAGGGAGAAGCAGGCTCCCTGCAGAACAGGGGAAACCCAATGTGGGACTCGATCCCAGGACCTCGGGATCATGACCTGAGCCAAAGGCAGTCTCTTGACCAACTGAGCCACCCAGGCACCCCATAGAGATTACTTTTAAAAAAATCCTAATATTATGGGCCTTTTATTTTTACTTTTCTAAGGAACTGTATTGATTCAGTCTGCTCTTCCCAAAGAGACCTAATCAGTGAACCCTTTTTTGCTCCTTCCTTTCTCCAAGTTTGTCTCTTCCAACCCTCAGAGATTCTGACCCACTGAATTGACATAACCATGACATTCTACACATGACCATCAATTCACCTAGGTACTGTCACATGCAATCAATACAACTCAGATTACACCTACTTTCTAGATGAAAAGATTAATGCCTTAAGAAAGGCCATACAAGTAATTCAAGATAGAACTCAGACTCAAGTAGTAATGCTAGCTTTTCCCCTGTGTTTAGATTTTATTTACCTTTATTTATCAAACACTCTCCTATAAGCTTTGCAAAAGACTCTATTGGATGAAATTTAGTACACTTTTTTTTTTTTTACATTTTAATATGAAGGAAAATATCTTACAATCAATACCACTTTGACAGTCACTCTCAGCCAAACAACAGTTACTGTGTGGCTGCCAATGTCTGTAGATGCACAAAATTTTTTTGTTATTCCTGGTGAATGACTAAAAACTGAAATCCTTTGAATGTTTAGCCAACAATCTTTAACTGAAGGACCATTTAAAAAAAATAACACACACCTTTCCATTGTCTGAAAATTTGACATCTTCTGGCTAGATCAAATTCTCTGGTGTCAGCAACTTGGAAGAAATTTCTGGAGACAATGATGGAGTGCTCTTTTAAGAAATGCTACATCACTAACCTTCTTAATAGCAGCAAGGATGACACTTTGTGGAAAAAAAGCACAAAGTTGAAAGCTAATTCTTAGTTGTCAGCCTCATAATGTGGAGGGTTTAAGAAGACTAAACCTTCTTATTTCACTTATATTTCCTTTATATATGTGCCATTTATATATGGATAAGTGATAAAAATCGATGTCAAAATAACTCTGAAAGAGCTCCTTCAATAATTATAAAACAACAATTCTAAGTGATAGGAAGACATGTGTCATAGGTTAATTAGCCATCTTTTCTTTCTTGGAGACACATAAAATAATGGTTCATCCTATATTCAGTAGTGTCTTAGAAACCAAGAAATAATATTAGTAACTCATTTGATCCTTGTAGACATCCTATGCGACTAGTGGTATTGGTCTTATTTTCTAGTTGCTTTTTATTTATTTATTTGACAGAGAAAGAGATAGCGGGAGAGGGAGAACATGATGGGGGTGTGGGTGAGGGAGAAGCAGGCTTCCCAGTGAGCGGGGAGCCTGACGAAGGGCTCAAGCCATCCCAGGACCCTGGGATCAGGACCCGAGCCGAAGGCAGATGCTTAATGACTGAGCCACCCAGGCGCCCCTATAGTTTAAAGATACGAGGTACAGAAGTAACTTGGCCACGGTTCCATATGTCATAGGTGATTAAACATGGGTTTGCAACCGGGAAATTTGGCTGTGGAATTCACGCTTAATCTGGGCTAAATCTGATTTATAGATAGGGTTTGTTATGTTTAAATGTGATTTTTTAAAAAAGACATTAGCTTTTGGGTTTGTTGCAAATATTTAAAACTGGGAAACTTTAAAGAGTTTGAATTTCCAGCTTTTTAGGAAAATCAAATCTAGCAATCCTGGGTGTCTCTTCTCACTTGGTAAGAATCAGCTTGAGGGCTTTGCTCCTTCCCCTATGGAAGTGCATGCTCTTTTATCTCTACCTTGCCTGCTCCATTCATTCTCTTCGTTGTGCAGATTTAATGTTGTGACTTCAGCTCTGCTGTTGTGTTAAAACTGGGGACATCCTCAGGAGAACTCTCTTGTGAACCTCTGTCCCCACCCTGATCTCCCCGTTTCCCACCCATATGGTACATAGCACAAGTGAAATCAGGCCAAAACAGGTTGAAATAGCTCTGGCCCAATGTCGTAAAACAGACATCCTTGTGTTTGGCCATGGTTTTAGGCAGTGTTTGATCAGAAGCAAATTGACTCAGAGTGACACCCAATAAGGAGCTTATTATAGGGGTTTTACCGTGTAAAATCCTGGTGACTGGCAAGACGGCTAATGTAGGGCTATTGCTTTTTGCCAGGCTATTGCCTGGCATAAGCAGGGCTGACAGGGGAAAAGGAAAGATGGTTGCGAAACGGGCGAGGGCAAGTGCAAGTTGGAATCCGTGTGGACAGGGCAGAACCCACGCAGGTGTCACACCACCTCCAAGCCTCTGACTTTGTTAATGTGAGTCACCTGCAGAAGAAGCCGCCAGCCCATTATTGTGGAAGTAGACAGGTTCTTGGCCAGGAGTCAGAGAAGCCAAAGGAGGAGACCTGGTGGGAGGTGGTAGAGAATGGGCTAGGTTACTGCTGCCCACCAACCAGGTGAGCCGGCACCTGTGACAACGTGTGTGGGCTGCAACTACTTCTGAACCCATACCAGCCTTCTGGCGTAACCACGGCTGCATCTTCACTGCCACCTTTCCAGCTTCGTGGAAATTTCTGATTGCCAACAGTAGTCTGGAGCCATAAAGGGAAGGGGGGGGGTTCTGGGGAATGTAGTTCCAGCTTAGCTAAGTTAACACAGCACAAAACCACAATAGCCCAAAGTCAAGAAATCTAAATCCTCACAAAGCTGCCGCCTAAACAGATTCAGTCTCCCATCTTTGAGGGACCAGAACGATGAGAAACCTGCCAGGAAACCATAGCACTTGGGTCATGAGATATCTTCAACCATGGTGCTGCCTTGTCTGCTATTCCTACTTAAGGCCTAAAAGACTCATTTTGCAAATCTCACTTCCATCTTGGCTATCACAAACAAGTCTTTCTTCTTCCTGGATCAGTTCTACCTTAATCTAAAATTCCAGTGCTCTGTCACCCTGGCTCATGTGAATTCCTCTCTTTCGGGTAAGGTTGCTTCCATCCACACGGCAGCAACTCTAATATTGCCGTGGACAGTTTGTTCTGTTCGCAGGCCCAGGTCAAGTTTCAAGAATCTCTGGCAGAAAGAACTGCAGAATCTGGGGTTATACACAGCACAGGCCTTAGGAAATCCTGCCCATTGTCTGATGACCAACATTCACTGACTCTGATATTGCTGCTTGCTCAGTGGTGGCTTACAGGGCAGGCAGGAAACAGAAGTGCCTTTCCTTGGGGGTAACACTCATCTATCATGGCCCACACTGCCTTATGACTGAGATCCCATTTTTACAGCTGCCTAGTTGCCCTCATATGCACAGCTAGCCCATCTCAAGCAAGTTCACAAAGTCCATGTTGGATGACATTTCCAACTTCACTTTTACACTGTGCTCAATCCTGGCCCAAGCCAACAGCCAGGACCCACCTCTACACTTACGAAAAAATTCACTTTAGGGATCCTGAGTGTCTTCTGCTGACCAACCTTGTTTGGGCCATCTTGATGCATCAGCCATTCTAATAACCTTGAGCCCCAAGAGGAAGGACATTTCAATCTTTTCTTTTCAGAGTCTCATTGACCCCTTATAGAGCTGCTCATTAAACAGTTCTGGTGCCAGTTCCAACGTGGGGGGATGGTTTCCCTCACACCACCCAAGCATTTCCCTGACACCAGCTTGGTGTCCTACAGTTTAACTGAATTCACCTCAATTCTGACACTACCTGGAGATAGCATAAAATCCCCCACGTTAAAGGGTCCTATAGGATTCCCTGCCCCCTCCCCCTTCAGATGCCAGTTGCCAGCCCAGGTTGTTACCAATGCTTCTGACCAACTGGCTACAAATTAGAGATTCCAAAGACCCTCTCACCACTTAGGAAATTCCAAGGATCTTAGGAACTCTGTGCCGGAAATGGGGATGCAGACCAAATATATATTTCTTATTATAAATCACAATACCAGACCCACCCCTTACCAGTCTACTATATTAAGTATTATGGAGTACAGAGGAGTTTCAAGTATAATAGGAAAATTTAAAAATTTTCCTATTATACTCAGTCTTAGCCCAGGTTCCCCCTAATGTAATATGAGGAAACAAGAATGGGGGGTAGGCAGAGTGAACAAGAAAGGTGGGGGAGCTAAGACAAGGATGCATGAACAAGCTGGCGTCTACTATGTCACTGTTGCTCATCCCATGGCCCTTTCTGAGCAGCCTAATGAAATGCATTTCAGACCTATCTGCCTGGGAAATGAAAGAGGGAATAATTTGTCTATTAATCCCTTACTTCATTTTCACTTCTGGGTTCTGAGTGGGATCTTGTAGGTATCGTATGCTACAGCATCAGAGAATCCAAGGCACAGTGAACAGTCTATGACAAAGCCCCAAAGTGAGGTTGCATCTGAGTGAAGCTGACCAAAGCCCACGTGGGACTGGTTATTGCAGCACTGGCTGGAGAAAGAAATCTGGCTGAACGGAATTAAGTGGGCCACAAGAGGGATCCAGTAATGTCCATCCTTGCAATACTTGGATTCACTCATGCCGTCCATTCAGGCCATGTCCCCTGGCCTGGTTATGGAAGACAATGGTCTTCCTAAAATTTAAGGAGACTTATTCATTTTTACTGGAAAGGGTATGTCAAGACATCAGATTTTCACAGAGAAAGCATCAGGCTTTCCTTTGTGATATTCCCACTGAATTATATAGGAATAAAGCACCAATATCTGGTCATTTTTTTCTTTCTGGGCGTATGAGAGTCAAAGTTTCCCTGTCCTTTTGCAGTAAGACAGGACTATGTGACTACTAATGGCCAATGAAACATAAGCAGAACTAACGTGTCCCTCTGAAATGGAGGCAGGAAAAAGCCCCTACATAATTTTCCAGTCTCTTCCCTCCTTGAGTAGAAAGCATGGAGGCTGTTTGTTGAGATGACAGAAAAACAGCCTGGATCTTTGAATCATCACACGTAGGACAGCTGCCTGGAAGCATCACCAGCATTTAACAGACTTATAAACCTTATCTGTTTAGCTGCTGAGATTTTGGGACTGTGTATTATAATATCATCACATATTCTGTCTAAAACACCCCTGAACATTTGCACATTTCTTGTGCATTGTGATCAAAAGTCAGGAGAATGGGTTATATATTAATGTTGTAAATTATTTATAATATGCTGTAAGTTGAATTGTTGCTTAGGAGTAATTAAAATCCTAAGTGAGGGAATGTATTAACATTCAGAGCTGATAAAAAACTTTCTAACATCTCCTGTCAAGTCAGAACTCCTCACTGGAATTGCGAAGTCTTGGTTAAGATCCTAATACCTGCCGCAGTGAGATGTGTCTTAGTGAGTTTTCTGAACACCTAATGTGTTCATAGGCATGGAATCTCCAAATATCCCTTCACTTTTTGTTCCATACTAAATGCATCTGTATCATTGTCCATTACAACCTCATTTCTTAATCAAATTACACATATTTTCCTAGGGATAAAGTTTTGAATTGCAGAGCCTTTTCAGAAGCCCACATTTGCAATGATGCTACCATACTTCATTGTTATGTCTCAGTATTGTAGTGAATAAATAGTTGATGTTTGTTGAATTAAGTCAAATTGAACTGACATGAATTGAAGGAAGAGGAAGATGATATGATCATTGTGCTGGGGACTTTATATCTGTTATGAGGTGGCTAATATTATCCCCTTTTTGCAGATGAGGAAATTAAGGTTTACAGAGATTGGGTAAATTGCCAAATGTCATACTAACTGTAGTTTACGTTGAAGTCTGTGAATTCTAAGGTCTGAGATAAAGCCGACCTTCCTTCCACAATATCATCATGCTACCTTGAATTGAAACAAATGTAAATTGAATCAAAGTGAATTGCATTGAACTGTATTGAACTGAACTGGAAAATCCATCACAATGTAGAGATGTGGGGCTTAAGACTCCGTAGTACTCGTATTATTTATGTATCCTTACACCAACTCCAGTCACTACATGCCTATTTCTGAGAAGTGATTCTTTAAAATATTGAACTCTTAATATGTTTTAAATCTACTTTTATGAATAGAAGTTTTAGCTAACAAAAAAAGTCTCAAATGAAACTCTTGGGTAACTTATGTTGCCATAATCACCCCTACCTCCTTCTTTGCCAGAATGGCTCCTTTGGTCTCAGAGAGCAGGGAACAGGCCTGACTGGCACTGGTTCCTGACTTCTGGTCCCATTCAACATGTCCACATGGTGCAAAGCTGTCCGGAATGATAATCACATTAGGGATACTCACTAGTGTATCAGCCACCAAGAGAAGCTTTCGAAGAAGCAGGTCCTATCACTGGGTTTTAAGTCACTTCACACTCTGAGCCATCACCCTTCAGGAAAAAGCAACAACTTGCAAGCGTGTCATTGTGGAATGCTACTTGTACCGGCCATTAAAAACAAAACAAAACAAAACAAAAAACCCCAAACAGACAAATCAGGTTCACTGCCTCATTTCTCAGAAGAAGAAACAATGCTAATACCTCAAACTGATCCTACAGTTTATACTTTGTATAAAGAGTTTTCACACATGCATTATCTCATCTGTTATGTCGCTCGAGGCCTCAGCCCTAGGAGGTTAAGTAAATTGCTTAAGGTCACATGATTACTTGGTGACAGAATAAACATGAAGTGTTAGAAACCCGAGATTTGTTATCTGTGTGTTTTTCATTGAGTTACCTTCTTAACAAATACATAGTGTCATACCCAATAGACATTGTACTTAGAACTTTGGGTTGGCATTGCAAAAAGAGGGTGTGAAATAGTCATTAAAAGCTGAATTGCCCTCAACTGAAGACAATCTAAAGCAATGAGAAAAAGTTGCTAGGACAGGGTAGAAAGTGACAAGTACCTGTGAGTGGTTCTAATCATTTTCTAGGGGAGTTCATGTGGGAGTGATTACATCTGACTCAGTGACAAGAAAGGTTCTCAAGGATTTCTAAGAGAGGGGATAGTTGAATAGATTTTTAGATTGCTAGAATTTGTGCAGACCTAGGGTACATAAAACAGAAGGACAAGAAGCAGGAAACACGAGACACATGGAAAACAGTGAGGTTTCTTGCCTTAAATCTCAGCTATATTATCTTTTCATATTTTAATGTCTAGAATATCATGAATTATCTTAGAATCAATTTCAAAAAAAAAAAACTTCCCATCCAGTAAGCTATGCAGTAAGATGTGTATTAAATGAATGATGGACTATACAATCAGTGGTGTCTCATCAATGAGTTAGGATACCATCACTCATCTTGACAAAATTGAGGGTGAACGGAGAAAAATAGAAACTTAGATTCAAATTTTAAGTTGTGGAGAAATCACAAAAGGCCTTGAATACCAGGTGGAAGTTGTTGAGACTTTTTTACACAGGCAATCAGGATCCAATGAACATTTTTTGAGTAAGAAGTAATAGAATAAGAATAGTGTTTAGGAAATTAAGTTGACAGTAATGTGTGGGTAGACTGAGAGTAGAGAGTAGAAAGGCAGAATACAGAGAGGTGATTAAATGGTTAAGGAGAGAAACAATCTGAACCATTAAAATAGTTACTGAGTAACAAACCACCCCAAAATTTAGTGGCTTAAAACAACAACCATTTATATATTCTAAAATTCTACAGAGTACACAACCTAACCCTACACCTAAAGGAGCTGCAGAAAGAACAGCAAATAAAGCCTAAACCCAGCAGGAGAAGAGAAATAATAAAGATCGGAGCAGAAATCAATGAACAAGAAACCAAAAGAACAGTAGAACAGATCAACGAAACTAGGAGCTGGTTCTTTGAAAGAATTAACAAGATTGATAAACCCCTGGCCAGACTTATCAAAAAGAAAAGAGAAAGGACCCAAATCAACAAAATCATGAATGAAAGAGGAGAGATCACAACCAACACCAAAGAAATACAAACAATTATAAGAACATACTATGAGCAACTCTATGCCAGCAGATTAGATAAACTGGCAGAAATGGGTGCATTCTTAGAGATGTATCAACTACCAAAATTGAACCAGGAAGAAATAGAAAACCTGAACAGACCTATAACCACTAAGGAAATTGAAGCAGTCATCAAAAATCTCCCAACAAACCAAAGCCCAGGGCCAGATGGCTTCCCAGGGGAATTCTATCAGACATTTAAAGAAGAATTAATACCTATTCTCCTGAAACTGT
Organism: Callorhinus ursinus; assembly: GCF_003265705.2. NCBI lineage: Eukaryota > Metazoa > Chordata > Mammalia > Carnivora > Otariidae > Callorhinus > Callorhinus ursinus. The sequence goes on along the minus strand of NW_027397063.1, from coordinate 124,735,295 downwards.
TCCAAAAAATAGAAATGGAAGGAAAACTTCCAAACTCATTTTATGAGGCCAGCATTACCTTGATCCCCAAACCAGACAAAGACCCCATCAAAAAGGAGAATTACAGACCAGTATCCTTGATGAACATGGATGCAAAAATTCTCACCAAAATACTAGCCAATACGATCCAACAGTACATTAAAAGGATTATTCACCATGACCAAGTGGGATTTATCCCTGGGCTGCAAGTCTGGTTCAACATCCGCAAATCAATCAACGTGATACAATACATTAACAAAAGAAAGAACAAGAATCATATGATCCTCTCAATAGATGCAGAAAAAGCATTTGACAAAGGACAGCATCCTTTCTTGATCAAAACTCTTCAGAGTATAGGGATAGAGGGTACATAACTCAACATCATAAAAGCCATCTATGAAAAACCTACAGCGAATATCATTCTCAATGGGGAAAAGCTGAGAGCTTTTCGCCTAAGGTCAGGAACGCGGCAGGGATGTCCACTATCACCACTGCTATTCAACATAGTATTAGAAGTCCTAGCCACAGCAATCAGACAACACAAAGAAATCAAAGGCATCCAAATCGGCAAAGAGGAAGTCAAACTCTCACTCTTTGCAGATGATATGATACTGTATGTGGAAACCCCAAAAGACTCCACCCCAAAACTGCTAGAACTCATACAGGAATTCAGTCAAGTAGCAGGCTATAAAATCAATGCACAGAAATCGGTGGCATTCCTATACACCAACAACAAGACAGAAGAGAGACAAATCAAGGAGTCGATCCCATTTACACCTGCACCCAAAACCATAAGATACCTAGGAATAAATTTAACCAAAGAGGCAAAGGATCTGTACTCAGAAAACTATAAAATACTCATGAAAGAAATTGAAGAAAACACAAAGAAATGGAAAAACGTTCCATGCTCATGGATTGGAAGAACCAACATTGTGAAGATGTCAATGCTACCTAGAGCAATCTACACATTCAATGCAATCCCCATCAAAATACCATCCACCTTTTTCAAAGAAATGGAACAAAGAATCCTAAAATTTGTATGGAACCAGAAGAGACCCCGAATAGCCAGAGGAATATTCAAAAAGAAAAGCAAAGCTGGCGGCATCACAATTCCGGACTTCCAGCTCTATTACAAAGCTGTCATCATCAAGACAGTATGGTCCTGGCACAAAAACAGACACATAGATCAATGGAACAGAATTGAGAGCCCAGAAATGGACCCTCAACTCTATGGTCAACTAATCTTCAACAAAGCAGGAAAGAATGAATGTCCAGTGGAAAAAAAAGACAATCTCTTCAACAAATGGTGTTGGGAAAATTGGACAGCCACATGCAGAAGAATGAAACTGGACCATTTCCTTACACCACACACAAAAATAGACTCCAAATGGTTGAAAGACCTAAACATGAGACAGGAGTCCATCAACATCCTAAAGGAGAACACAGGCAGCAACCTCTTCGACCTCAGCCGCAGCAACTTCTTCCTAGAAACATCACCAAAGGCAAGGGAAGCAAGGGCAAAAATGAACTATTGGGATTTCATCAAGATAAAAAGCTTTTGCACAACAAAAGAAACAGTCCACAAAACCAAAAGACGACCGACAGAATGGGAGAAAATATTTGCAAATGACATATCAGATAAAGGGCTAGTATCCAAAATCTATAAAGAACTTACCAAAGTCAACACCCAAAGAACAAATAATCCAATCAAGAAAGGGGCAGAAGACACGATCAGACATTTTTCCAAACAAGATATCCAAATGGCCAACAGACACATGAAAAAGTGCTCAACATCGCTCGGCATCAGGGAAATCCAAATCAAAACCTCAATGAGATACCACCTCACACCCGTCAGAATGACTAAAATTAACAAGTCAGGAAACGACAGATGTTGGCGGGGATGCGGAGAAAGGGGAACCCTCCTACACTGTTGGTGAGAATGCAAGCTGGTGCAACCACTCTGGAAAACAGCATGGAGGTTCCTCAAACAGTTGAAAATAGAGCTACCATATGATCCAGCAATTGCACTACTGGGTATTTACCACAAAGATACAAATGTAGGGATCCGAAGGGGTACGTGCACCCCAATGTTTATAGCAGCAATGTCCACAATAGCCAAACTGTGGAAAGAGCCAAGATGTCCATCGACAGATGAATGGATAAAGAAGAAGTGGTATATATACACAATGGAATATTATGCAGCCATCAAAAGGAAGGAGATGTTGCCATTTGCAACGACGTGGATGGAACTGGAGGGTGTTATGCTGAGTGAAACAAGTCAATCAGAGAAAGACATGTATCATATGACCTCACTGATATGAGGAATTCTTAATCTCAGGAAACAAACTGAGGGTTGCTGGAGTGGTGGGGGGTGGGAGGGATTGGGTGGCTGGGTGATAGACATTGGGGAGGGTATGTGCTATGGTGAGCACTGTGAATTGTGCAAGACTGTTGAATCACAGATCTGTACTTCTGAAACAAATAATGCAACATATGTTAAGAAAAAAGAAAAAGAAGAAGATAGCAGGAGGGGAAGAATGAAGGGGAGTAAGTCGGAGGGGGAGAGGAACCATGAGAGACGATGGACTCTGAAAAACAAACTGAGGGTTCTAGAGGGGAGGAGAGTAGGGGGATGGGTTAGCCTGGTGATGGGTATTAAAGAGGGCACATTCTGCATGGAGCACTGGGTGTCATGCACAAACAATGAATCATGGAATACTACATCAAGAACTAATGATGTAGTATATGGTGATTAACATAAGAATAAAAAAATTCTACAGAGTAGCAGTTTGGGCTGGGCCTATCTGGGCAGTTCTGGTCGTAGCTGGTCTCTAATTGTCACTGTCTTTGCTTAAAGGAAGCATAGCAATGTGGTTTTGTTTTCAGTTAAGAAATCACCAATTCTCTTCTCATGATTCAGTTCTATTCTATTAAGCCTGAAATATTTGCAGTGTTTTATACCATATTTAATAATATCAATTAATGTGGTTTATGACTAAATTTGTCTTTGCCTTCCTTTGTTCAAATTACATTACAATAAACACATCGTACTAGGCTTATAACGTGGATAGTATATATCAGTGGATGCCCATAAAGGATATTCCAACATGTTAAAAAAAAATATGTGGTGCCTAAAATATTGAAATTGCTTTGGATCTGGAATTTTACTGAACTGCTCATTTGGTGTGTGTGTTTTTTTTTTTATTCTTTCTTATTCCATTGGTATGTCTGGTTTCAGAAGTCTTAATAAGTCAAAGGGAACCTTTCTAGTATATTTCATGCACTAAAAGGGGCAGAATAAAACAAATTGGGCATCTTAGGAAAATTTCCATTCAAGGTCAACCCAAAGGAAATATGTTTTCTTTCCATATCTACTTTGTAAACATCTATTTCATATAGATATGCCTCTGGTTTTCATCGAGGTGCTTTCGTGAAATTTGAAAATTTACAAAACATATTGTTAGATAGAAATCGCTAGGTTTCTCTCTATTAGAGTAATATTCTCACCAGATCATGTAATTTCATTTTCTAAATACTATGGAACCTGTCCAGGCTCACGGTTACTGCCATTTCTCCAGTTCAGATCTTCATCACTTCTCTTCTGGACAAATGAAGTAGCCTCTTAAGTGGCATCCCTGGTTCCAGTTTTTCCTTTGCAGTGTATCTCTTTGGACCTCAGAGTATTTCTTTCTTTTTTTAAAGATTTTATTTATTTATTCCTACAGAGAGAGACGCAGTGAGAGAGGGAACACAAGCAAGGAGAGTGGGAGAGGGAGAAGCAGGCTTCCCACCGAGCAGGGAGCTCAGTGCGGGGCTCAACCTTCCAGGACCCTGGGATCATGACCTGAGCCAAAGGCAGACACTTAACCAACCAAACCACCTAGGCGCCCCCAGACCTCAGAGTATTTCTGATGGAATATTAGTCTGGCCAGATGTTCTCTAAAGAAAAATGATCTGTGTTCAAATAAGTTGCAAATGCTATAGGCCATACCCTTCATGTGTGTAGAGCCAAAAACTCTTTCAGCACATTGAAAGCTTTGAGTAGTCCTGAGTAACAGGAAGATAGTAATGTGCTTTTCTCTTCTGCATTACCCATGATCACCATGCTGTTTAATTTATAGTACCTAGTGCTTTAGGCAAAATTAGAATAATTACAGGATAGGAGGAATTTGAAGAGAAAGAGTTAATATTTAACACTGAACTTCCAAAAGGGGACCGTGAACACCAAGACTAGAAAAATTCTTGAAATCCCAGCTTTATTGAGACAATATGGATTTTTAAATTCCAAAAGATGTTTTACCTTTCAAAATCCAGACTTCATGGAATCATAGATCAATAAATTTTACCAAAAAAAAATGTTGAGAGGTTAATCAGAAAACAGTAGTGTATGAAGAATGCCTACCAGGCCGAGAAAGGAACATGAGAGTTTTCATGAGGGGGAGAGGAGATATTTGGGAGGGATAGGTAGAGGATTAAGAAGCAGCCTGGATCTTTCAGAGACCCAGTGCCTCCACCTCCATGGGTCTTCATCCAAGGGATTCCAGAGAAGTGAGATAAAAACTCCAGGAAAGTTAAAAGGGTAGTTGAAACCCTAGGGTGTGTGCATTCCCTTTACCAACTGTAACTCTGAAAGGATGCAAGATTCTCATGTGCCAATATGGGACGGTCACAGTGGAATAGAAAGATGGTACACATATTTAAGCACAAAACAGCAGAGAATTTTGCCAATTAAATTTCCCTTGACAGATATTTGGTGTGGAAGGAATTAAAAATTTCTTCCATGCTCCCACTGAGGCAAATGAAAATAGTTGAGAAATAAGACTGGATCTGCTATGGGTGACCATAGTAAGTGACAAGGCGATCCCGTATGAAAAACAGTAAAGCAGAAAGATGTTGTGGCCGAAAAGCAGAGGATTTAGAGTGCTAAAGGAAGCCAAGAAGATGTATAATATCCAGAAGTGAGAATGAGGATGAGGTTCTCAAGACTTTTGATTTTACTGAGAGAACATGCAAGGAGTTATACCTAAGAAGTAGATGTAGTTAGAAAAAAGGCCACTGCCCAGAGTTAGATGAGACAAGCTACACCTCAATCAGAATTCAACAAGAGAAAGCCCAGAAGTCATTTTACCCCAATTCCGGACATTGTTTTGGGAGGAAAATTGTGCAAGATCATCTGGAGGTGAAAATTTGCCTGAAGGAGAGTTTAAACTTTAAATTGAGTGAACATATACCTAAGTGAGAAGATCTTAAACTGGAAAAGATTGAGTTACCTGTAACTGGAAAGTTCACATTATTACTTTCTACCCATTGTTAGAAATGGGGATTATAAGAGAACTTAGTTACACAGAAATATCATAAAATTTTATACAAATGAGATGTAGGTATAAATTGTCTACTATATTTCATAGACAAAAATCCCCCAAATGTATTTGTCATTTTTTTTTTTTTTTAATTAACAAGTGGTGTCTTCTCTCAGAACTAGTATTGAATGGAACATGCTCTGGGAAATAAGGTCCTATGTTCTTATTAGAGTTACCTCTTAAAAACAATCTTCTTTCTTTTTAATTAATCCTTTTTGGATGCTTTTTGGAATTCTTACATGTTTGAGGCATTATGCTGGGTACCTAAATTAAAATGATGTCTCTATCATAAGTTCTGACCTCAAGGAAGCCACAAACTTGGAGAAGAAATATGTGCTTGTTTTGGCAACATATATATATATATATTTTAATATAAATTTTGTTAGTTAACATGCAGTGCCATATTGGTTTCTGGAGTAGCATTCGGTAATTCATCACTTACATACAACACCCAGTGCTCATCACAAGTGCCCTCTTGAATACCCATCACCCATCTGCCCATCCCCCACCCACCTCTCTCCATCAACCCTCAGTTTGTTCTCTATCGTTAAGAGTCACTTATGGCTTGTTTCCCTCCTTTTTTTCTTTTCCTCCTTCCCATATGTTCATCTGTTTTCTTTCTTAAATTCCACGTATGAGTGAGGTCATGTGGTATTTATCTTTCTCTGACTGACTTATTTCATTTAGCATAATACCTTCTAGTTCCATCCGCATCATTGCAAATGGCAAGATTTCATTCTTTTTGATGGCTGAGTAACATTGCATTGTATATATGTACCACTTCTTCTTTATCCATTCATCAGTCATTGGACATATGGACTCTCTCTGTAGTTTGGCTATTGTAGATAATCCTGCTATAAACATCGGGGTGCATGTACCCTTTCAAATCTGTATTTTTGTATCCTTTGGCTAAATACCTAGTAGTGCAATTGCTGGATTGTAGGGTGGGTTTAACTTTCTGAGGAACCTCCAAACTGTTCTCCAGAGTAGCTACACCAGTTTGCATTCCCACCAACAGTGCAACAGGGTTCCCCTTTCTCTTCATCCTCGCCAATAGCTGTTTTCTCTTGTGTTGTTAATTTTAGCTATTCTGCTGACAGTTATGAGGTGGTATCTCATCGTGGTTTTGATCTGTATTTTCCTGATGATGAGTGATGTTGAGCACCTTTTCATGTGTCTGTTAGCCATCTGGATGTCTTCTTTGGAAAAGTGTCTATTCATGTCTTCTGCCCATTTCTTAACTGGATTATTTGTTTTTTGGATGTTGAGTTTGAGAAGTTCTTCATACACTTTGGATACTAACCCTTTATCAGATACTTCATTTGCAAATATCTTTCCCATTCTATGGGCTGCCTTTTAGTTTTGTTGATTATTTCCTTTGCTGTGCAGAAACTTTTTATCTTGATAACTCCCAATAGTTCATTTTTGCTTTTGTTTCCCTTGCCTCTAGCAACATATCTAATAAGAAGTTGCATGGCCAAGGTCAAAGAGGTTTCTGCCTGTTTTCTCCCCTAGGATTTTAATGGTTTCCTGTTTCACATTTAGGTCTTTCATCCATTTTGAATTTATTTTTGTGTGTGGTATAAGGAAATGGTCCAGTTTCATTTTTCTGCATGTGGCTGTCCAGTTTTCCCAACACCATTTATTGAAGAGACTTTTTTCCATTGGATATTCTTTCCTGCTTTGTCAAAGATTAGTTGACCATAGTTGTGGGTCCATTTCTGGGCTCTCTATTCTCTGTTCCTTTGATCTATGAGTCTGTTTTTGTACCAGTACCATACTGTTTTGATGACTACAGCTTTGTAATAGAGCTTGAAATCCAGAATCGTGACATTTTCAGTTTTGAATTGCTTTGGCCATTCGGGTCTTTTGGATTGTTTGTTCCAGCTCTGAAAAATGCTGATGGCATTTTGATAGGAATTGCATTAAAGGCAACATATATATTAATACTAGCACAGTAGAGAGACAACTGGCATGAATTCTGAACAAAGACTGCAGGAAAATTTAGGAGGAGTTCCACATTTTTCTCTTTAAGAGGTTATACTTTCTCTTTAAGAAAATGATCAAAGCTAGGATATTCTCTCACCACTTCTATTGTACATTGCAGTAGAAGTTTAAGAAAGTGCAATAGGCAAGGAACGGACATAGAGATTAGAAAAGAAGAATTAAAACTGCCAATATTTGCAGATGACATGATTGGGTAGACGATTATTATCCCAAATAATATACAAAACATTTACTAGACCTAATAGTGAATTTAGCAAGGTCACAGTATACAAAGTTAACATACTAAGAGCAAAGATTTGGAAAATAAAAATTTTAAAGTTGCATTTAAAATAGCATTAGAACAATAAAATACTTAAGGATAAGTTTAGCAATACATAAAAAAAAAACCTTGTACACTGAATCCACAACATATTAATGAGAAAAATTAAAGAAACCATTATATACCATGTTAATTGATAAAAGACAAAGTTGTCAAGACACCAGTTCTCTCCCAAATTGTTGTATAGATTCAAAACAAACCAAATCACAATTCCAGAATTTTTTTTTATTTTATAAATTGATAAGCTATTCTAAAGTCTATATGGAAGTGCAAAAAACCTAGAATAGTCAAAAGAGTCTTGAAAAGGGAAAATAATATAATATAGGAGGGCATCCCTGACTTCAGGACTTATTGTAAGAGGTGCCTGGGTGGCTCAGTTGGTTAAGCATCTGCCTTTGATCCCTCTGGCATGGAGCCCCACATTGCACTGGGCTTCCTGGTCAGTGGGGATCCTGCTTCTCCCTCCCTCTCTGCAGCTCCCCCTGCTTGTGCTCTCTCATTCACTCTCTCTGTCAAATAAATAAATAAATAAAATCTTTAAGGGGTGCCTGGGTGGTTCAGTCGTTAAGCGTCTGCCTTCAGCTCAGGTCGTGATCCCAGCATCCTGGGATCGAGCCCCCCATGGGGCTCCCTGCTCCACGGGAAGCCTGCTTCTCCCTCTCCAGCTCCCCCTGCTTGTGTTCCCTCTCTCGCTGTGTCTCTCTCTGTCAAATAAATAAATAAAATCTTAAAAAAAAACAAAATTAAAAAAAACTTAAAAAAAAGATTATTTATTATGAAGCTACATTTAAAGACAGTGTGGTATTTCTGAAAATATAGTTAAATAAAACAGAACAGAGAATTAGAAATATACCCACACTTGCATGGTCAATTGATTTTTCATAACAGCACTGAAGGATTTCAATAAATGGTGCTTGAGCAACTTGATATCCACATGGAAAGAAATGAACTTTAACCTCTACATCATGCTGTGTGGTCATTTGAGATGGATCACAGACCTAATTTTAAAATCTAAACTTATAAAGCTTATAAAAGAAAACCTACAAAAATATCTTCATAAAATGAGAGTGGGCTGGGACAAATCATTTGCAAAAACATATACCTGGCAAAGGACAGAGAACTTATATCCAACAATTAAATTATAAAAATATAAACAATTCAATGAAAAATGACCTGAACAGGGACTTCACAGAGGAAGAAATATATGTGGCCAAAAAATAAGTGTAAAAAGGATTCAACATCGTTAATCAGCAGGAAAATGCAACAAAATCAAAAAGTGGTACCACTCCATGTTTAGTAGAATGGTTAAGTTGAAAAAGAACAACACTAAATGTTGTCAAGGATATGGAGCAACTGGAATTCTCACACATTGACGATGGAGTATAATATGGTACAATCAAGTAAGAAGGCTGTTCGTTGTTACTTTTTTCAAGTTGAATGTATATCTTCCATATTATCTAATAATTTCACTCCTAGGAATTTATCCAAGAGAAATGAGAATATATGTCCACATAAGACTTTATGATAAATATTCATAGCAGCTTTATTCATATTCAAAATTAGAAACAACCCAAATGCCTATCAAAGAGTAGATAAATAATTTTGATATATTCGTACAATGAAATAATATTAAGCCATGAAAATGAAAAACTACTGACTCCTACAACATGGATAAATCTTCATATGGAGCAAATGAATCCAGACACAAGAGAATGAACATTATATGATTTCATATGTATGAATTTCTAAAATAGAAAACCTTAACCTACTAGGGCAAGGGATATCCCTGGAAGAGTCCATAGAACTTTCTACAATGGTGAAACTTCCTGTTGTCTTTTTTTTTTTTAAAGATTTTATTTATTTATTTGACAGACAGAAAGAGCACAAGCAGGGGGAGTGAAGGAGAAGGAGAAGCGGGCTCCCTGCTGAGCAGGGAGCCTGATGCAGGACTCGATCCCAGAACCCTGGGATCATGACCTGAGCCGAGGGCAGATGCTTAACCGACTGAGCCACCCAGGTGCCCAGAAATTTCCTATATCTTAATAGCAGTGTGAATTACATGGATGCAGGCATTTACCAAAATTTATTGAATTGTACACTCAACATGTACATATTTTAGTGATTATAAATTTTACTCTAAAAAAAAGGAATACTGAACTCTACTTAGTAGGAATGATTTTCACAGTGGTATGGACAAACAATTCTGAAATGATCATGTGTTCTCTGAGCAAATAAGTAAATATATTGATGATAATGGGTGCCAGATTTCCTTCTGTTGCAGTTATAATTATGGGAGTGAGACAGCTAGAATGAACACAGGAGTGTTGAAGTAGAATTAGAATTGCCAGGTAAATCCATTGTTTTTAATATGTAAATAGGTAGATACAGAAATAAATGTGTGTGTATGTTTTATTGTTTTTCCTAGTTCTGAACACTGAGAGAGGTTGAAACCAATGGAAAACTAGTAACAATGACCACAGCTAGGACTCAGATATTGGCTCCTAAATATCATTCTCCACTAAAAAGGACCAGGGCCTCCTGGAGGAAAGATGAATTCCAGGGCTTAAGCTAAAAAAATACAAAATGAGTTGTTCAAAGAAGTCAGAGACTACTCAAGGAATGTTGGAGAACTGACAAAAGGACACCAAAACCAGACTGAAGGGGTTACTGATGTCCACAGCCTGGACGATTGGAGCATCAATACAAATAATGCTGGAAAAGGATTATAAGCCATTTAATTAGATAGAAATATGTGGGTCCAAATTGATATAAAACTAAAGGAATGAGTGAAGACGTCATGTAGTAGGGTGGTGGTGGGGAAATGCCAGGGTGGTGAAAGCAGGTGTCAGATCGTGGGGCCCAGCACGCGTCTTCACAGCCCTCTGCGCCTGCCCGGACGTCCCCCTGGGCTTGGAATAGCCTTCCGGTTCCCTACCAGCTTGGTGTCCTCCTTCCCACACTTCTCATGGCCCAACTTTTATGTTACCTCCTTTAGAAAGGTTTCTTGAATTTTAAGAAGCATCTTAGTGTAGTAATTATCGATCATTTGTCGTCTTATTTTTCATAATCCCTTTCTCAGCATAGACAGCAGACATTCTTTTTATATTCCTTAGAGCTCTCTTTTTTCTCAGGGTCATGCGGTCTTCTATATTTCCTATTTCCATTCCCCCACCCCCTCTGGTGGGCTCTTTAAGATTTTGTCTCATTTTTTTTTTTTTGATGCTTTGTTACGGAGGACGCTGTAACATTAATTGCATTGTATTAAATTGTATTCCATCAATGGTTGCAAGCTATGAAAATGAAAGTAATAGGGGTCAATTTAGTAAAAAATTAGTTTATCTTGATGCCGGCTGTGAAAAATGCCTAAGACTGGCTGAGAGCCAATCACAGAAGCCCTGTAAGGTACATCCTTCCACCTGCTTGCAGGAAAAACCTTATTTAAAACAAAAAAATCAGCAGATAACTGCAGCTCTCCTTCTGTCCTTTGATTTAGAGATGTGTTTTGTTTTGCTCCCTGACTAGACAGTCCTGAATTGGGTTCCCTGAGAACAGATGGCTCTGTCAGCCAGTTGGGCCAAATGAGTCAGTGATCTGCCACAATGATGGACATGAAACAGCCATGGAAGTATCAGGATGCCCACTCGCCCAGGATCAGGAAGAAACCTCATGCTGGTTTCCAGGCTTCCCTTCCCCTTTCCTCAGCTCCTGCAGAAAATAAACTTACAGAAGCCATAACAAGACAACCCCTCCACCCACCGATCATTCTTTCTGAAGTTTAGATGCAAAAATAAGAGCCAGTTCAAGAAGAAGCAAGCCCTCTCCGAGGAGGGTAGGAATTTCCCATTAGACTTTAGAGGGTAGGCCCATTCAAACAGCAGATGTAACTAACCTAAGGTGCTAACCTTACCTCTGCAGCTCATTGAGCTACAAGTCATTTGATAAGTTTTGCTTTGCTGGGTACAGACGTCACAGCCCTAACTACTTCAGCCAGCTGAGCCTGATCACATTATTGTAATGATAATTGAGTTGCAAAGTGAGGCTCCATGTGTACCTGTTTGAGACAGAATTCTGGAATATGGTGTGCACAGCCCCAGGGAAGGGAGGGCAGCATCTGAGGGGTTTGGGGAAAACTACCATTCCCAGTGTTTTTCTTTGTATTTTTAGAGGTTTCCTCAGACCTGTTTGCAAACATTTCTATAATCATGGGAATTACTGTATATTGTAAACAATTATAACTGATATCGATATGGTCATTTCTGATTTCCACAGTGGGATCAGATCTTCAGTCTCACCATATTCTCATGATAGGGTCATACATATGACACCCATAAAGGAAATATAATAATCTCCATTTTATAGATGAAGACAGAGACTTGGAGAGGTAAAAACACTTTCTATTTTAAAAGGAAGAGGATTATGCAGTTCTGGGTTGAAAATGAGCTATTAACAGAAAATGGAGTGTCCAGTAAGCAGTATCGTAGGTATCTGAAGAAAATAAAAAAGGATGGTGAGAAGAAAATAATTGGTTATTATCTGGCCAGATGTTCTCAGTATAAGATGGTAACAAAGGGATCAGGGATAGGTTCACCTCACACCTTACTGCCTATAAAACTTGGATTGGAGATGTTCAAGGACGTCGCTGGGAGACACCCCTCCCTAGACTCACCCAGATGTTTCAAGATTTGTATTACCTGGCGGAATAGGGATTGATGAGACTGTAGATGACTCAAGGCACTTCTATTATGTAAATGAAGACAGTTCCCAACTCACAGCCACATAGGATACTATTCTGTTTTTCCCTCTGTCATTCCTGCTTCCTACCTCCTTACTTCACGTGCAGGCATTGGTGACTCCTCATCGGTACTGATTACTTCAAAAGAGGATAATGCAATAAAGCTAGAGAAAGAAAAAAGTTTTGATTTTCAAAAATCTTGTTTTAGGTTTGAGATAAAAGATGAAGAGATCAGTCAGATTGTTGTTCTTACCATTGAGGAAAAATAAAAATTTCTTGAAATGGGAGAATAGCAAAGAACGAGTGGAGAGTATACAAGGAAACTGGATAAAGATGGACCCCAGCAAAAGGACCCTCAGTTCTTCACTATGCTTTCTCCATGCTTCATCCCCTCTGTGTTTAATCCCAGGGGACAAAATCGAATACCAGGGAATTTGAGGATTTGAATGTAAATACGAACCTTGCCAATTTTCACAAGTAGCTCCTAGGATGAAGGCAAGACTTGAAAGTTTTCCTGTGAAGGAGCAGAAAGATCTATGATGTATTGTAGACAATACATCAAAGGATATTTTACCCTGAGGTCAGTCTATTGTCTTGCACACCATTAAAGAGGGATTGTGTGCTGACTTATGAGGAGGATGCATCAAAGTTCACATACGTGGGGGGAAAGATAGCAAGTTAGCTAGGGTTTAGTTAGCAGGTATTTTGCTCATCACCGATCAGTGAGGACAAAACAGTCCAGCTAATCATTTATGAGGCAATGGGAATTTTGAGGATGGGAATTTTGGAGGTCTGCGTTGCCCTGTCACAGGTAGGTAAGGAGGAATCTGTGCATCTTATCTAAGTTGTGACACAACAGTGGGGGGATTTTTTTTAACATTGCTGTTTTCTTTCTTTTTTTTATTTTATTATGTTATGTTAGTCACCATACATCATTAGTTTTTGATGTGGTGATCCACAATCCTTTGTTTTCGTATAATACCCAGCACTCCATGCTCCATCACCTGGTTAACCCATCTCCCACCCCCTTCCCTCTAAAACCCTGTTTGTTTCTCAGAGTCCATAGTCTCTCATAGTTCGTCTCCCCCTCTGATTCCCCCCTTCATTTTTCCCTTCCTTCTCCTAATGTCCTCCATGTTATTCCTTATGTTCCACAAATAAGTGAAACCATATGATAATTGACTTTCTCTGCTTGACTTATTTCACTTAGCATCATCTCCTCCAGTCCCATCCATGTTGATGTAAAAGTTGGGTATTCATCCTTTCTGATGGCTGAGTAATATTCCATTGTGTATATGGACCACATCTTCTTTATCCATTCGTCTGTTGAAGGGCACCTCGGCTCTTTCCACAGTTTGGCTATTGCGGACATTGCTGCTATGAACATTGGGGTGCATATGGCCCTTCTTTTCACTACATCTGTGTCTTTGGGGTAAATACCCAGGAGTGCAATTGCTGGATCATAGGGTAGCTCTATTTTTAATTTTTTGAGGAACCTCCACACTGTTTTCCAAAGTGGCTATTTTCTAGGATCACAGGGCTTAAGTAAAGTTTAAGATTTTAAATGGATACCAGTTAAACCAGGAAAATGGATTCAGTATGGTCAACTCTAAGATGTGTACTTGGACTCTAAAAATGAAGAAGGAAGGCACCACCTCCGCAACATTATCCAGGAACAAAACAAAAATTCCTAGAACAAAATACTAGCTTCATGTATCTTCTGATCAGTTTTAATACAAGACGCTGGAGAGCAACAAGATACCCATGTAAAGAATGCAAACTGAAGATTGTTTAACCAACCACATTTTATTTAAATTATAAAGTCTATGAATAGTTTTGAACATGCAAGAGCTCAGAGAATACTGTGCCATTGAGTCCTTCTAGAAGGAATGATAAGACAATGAATTTTGGCCAACTAAGTGACTAGGTAAATAGTAGCAAAGTGACTGGGAATAATATTGAATGTATTTGCCTGTAGAAAAAAAAATACAGGGATTGAGATGTCAGAACGAAATATATATGTTATATGTCTTTACTATGTAGAAACGATATACCTAACAAAAATTGGATAGGCAAGGGGGAAAGGAGGCCAGAACTTAGATAATTTTATTGTCTCATTTAATTTATTAAAAATAAACACTATTAGTAACTAAAGTCAGGTGAGAGAGATGAGGGAAGAGAAGGAAAAAGAAGAAGAAATATCCTAATTTTTAACCATTATTTGTAGTATGTAATTAGAGATGCAGTTAAAAGAAGTACATGATTAAGGGTCTAATACAGAATCATTATTATAAAGGTAACAACTAAAGAAAAAACACATAACTTGAATAGCAGACAAACAACACACAAAAAGCAAATAAAATAGAACTTATAATAAAGGAGTATCTTTAAAATGACACAGAAAATGCAATACAATAATATGATGGAACAAAGATGAAATAATAACTTTTATATCAATAAGTCACCTGTTAACAGGCTTATCTTAGCTTGTTTAACTTTTTAAATTTTTTTAAAGGCTTAACTTAGTTTTTTATTTTTTAGACAACTTTGTTTTTTTTAAGATATATTTTATTTATTTTAGAGAGTGAACATGCGCATGCATGTGGGAAGAAGAGAGCAAGTGCACAAGCAGAGAGGGGTCAGAGGGAAAGGATCTCAAGTGGATTCTGAGCTAAGTGCAAAGCCTGATGTGGGACTCGATCTCATGACTCTGAGATCAGGACCAGAGCTAAAATCAAGGGTCCAACGCTTAACCAACTGAGCCACTCAGGCGCCCTTTAACTTAGTTTTTAAAAGAAATTAATCTCCAGGATGGATTATACAACCTAATTCTATGACACAGACTTATCTAAAACACGGTACTTCAGTAAGGTTGAAAATAAAAGAATTAAAAAGGGCAGACCAGCAAATACAAATAAAAATAAACCAGGGACTCCAACCAAACAGAATATTAAGAAAGAAAACCTAATAGTGCAGAACTGTGTAACTCAACAATGGACATATTACAGTTATGAATATCTGTGCACAAACATTCATAAAGCATAAATTAAAGGTGATGAAAATGGAAACAGACATAAAAATACTAGTGGGAGACATGAATTCACCTCTCTTGGTCCGTGTCAGATCAAGTGGATGAAAATAATTAAGTATATTGAATCTTGAAATAACATAAATAATAAGATAGAGCTAATTGATAACGTAATTCTGTACTTTATTAATTTTAAATAAGCCTTGGAATATTTAGAAAAATTGGCCACATATTGGGCCACCAGAAAATTCTTAATCTATTCTGAATTAAAAATAAATAGGAATCTTAAGGACAATCTTCTCTAATCACCGTGCAATGAAACTAGACAACCAAAAGGCCCTTTTACCTGGAATTTGTAATAACATTTTCTTAAAATCTAAGTTGAAGATGAAATAAAGAATGAAATTGCATCGTATGGAGAAAAAAATGTAATAAAAACACTTTCAAATCTGTGGGATGTAGTTAAAATGGGCTTTAGAGGAAAATTCATCATCTTAAAATACTTAGTAAAAAACGGAGTCATGGGGCTTGCGCACCCTTGTTGACCAGAGCAGACCTGGGGGAAAGCGGTTCAGTGCAGGCCTGGTGTGTGCTTCTGTCCGGTCAGGGTGAGAGAGAACAATGCAGAAGGACTCTGACCCTCTAATGCCTTTACTTTGGATTGGCTTTGGCTATGCAGCGCTGGTCGCTTCTGGTGGGATCATTGGCTATGCAAAAGCAGATGGTGTCCCATCACTGGCTGCTGGACTTCTTCTCAGGGGCTTAGTAGGCCCCGGTACTTATCAACTATCCCAGGATCCAAGGAACATTTGGCTTTTCCTAGCTATATCTGGAACCTTAGCTGGCATTATGGGAATGAGATTCCACCACTCTGGATGCGTTATGCCTGTGGGCTTAATCACGGGTGCCAGTTTGTTGACGGTCACCAAACTTGGAATTAATGTGTTGAATAGACCCCATCAGTAGTAGTCATGTCCCAGCTTGGACTTATGAAGAATTTAAAACTTCCACTATTTTTAGTGTGTTAAGAGAAATAAGTACAGCATTTTCACATATTCTGACATTTTACTTAAACTAAACCAAACAAAATGTCATTAATGTTCCAGGAGAAAAAAAATCAGTCCTTATCATTACAACCTTAAACAGGTGGGTGGTATATAACCCAAGAGCTTATTGTTATTCTCTCATATAATTTGATTCTTATCTGTTGATGTTATCTCTTTTTTTGTATCTATAGGTAAAGTCTAAGGGGCAAAATGTTATGTATCAACATTGGGCGTGCTGAAACCCCATGCCCTACTCAGAACAATGTGAAAAAAATCTTTTATGAGATTTAGGATTTCTGTTCTTTGGCTCATCCTAGAGCACAGATCTACTTTGAAATCATGTCAAGTGATGTATCAATGAAAATAAAGTTTACTGTAAATTAAAAAAAAAAGGAGTCATGAATAGGTAGTCAATTCAAAATTTAGAGGAGAGAAAATGAAATTAACTCAAGGAAAGCAGAAGAAGTTTGGTAGATTGAATTATTGGTCCCACTTTTTCAGCTCTCTCTGTGTATGTCCCCTGCCTCTTGCCCTTGTGCTCTGCCATGTGGATTTCTTTGGCAGATGGGATGCCAGTAGATGGGATTCAGCAGAGGCTTGCAGTGCGCATGTGCAACAGTGTAAAATCTTGTGTGTCTGCAATTGCCCTGAGACTAACATGCGTTGGCTAGCCTGCTGGTTCTGGAGGAGGACAAGAGACAAAGAGAGGAGAACTGCACAAGCAATCCAGAGCATGACACAGAACTGCTTCAACCACCACGGCCTGGAGGGAAACGGCCCCAGCCGACATTGAAGTTCAAATGTGATGGTGCCATGGAGATCTTGCTCTGCAGCATTACTATGACAACATGCATGAATTAATTAGAAAATAGAATAATGGTAACTTTTATTTTTAAGTTCTTATTTTTAAAATGTCTTTAGCTTTCATTTATAAGCTTCTAATTTTAAAAAACTAATAAATTGTTAATCTCATCACAGAGAGAGAGAGAACCTCAATAGCAAAAGTAAATGTTAAAAGAGGGGTAATATTCTGAGAAACAGAGAACATTTAAAGTTCAATCAAATTATTTTGCTGAAATATCTGAATACATTTGAAAACTTGTATGAAATGTTTTATTTTCAGAAATGCAAAATATTCTAAAATTTAGATGAAATAGAAAATTTAAACTGAATGTTTCCATCGAAAAGAGCCGCTTCCAAAAAACACCAGGCCCAGATAGGTTCAGAAAAGAGGTCTACTAAACCTTAATGAGTAGATAAGTTAATAATATTTAAGCTTTTTCAGAGCATTAAAAAAAAACAATTATTTTTGTAATGAATACAGATACCAAATCTAACAAATATTGTACAAAAAGGAATACCAAAGGACAATATCACTTATGCACATCAATTCAAACATTATAAATAAAATATTAGCTAATGGAATCTAGCAACAATTAAAATATACCAGAAACAACTCGGTTCAATTGAAGAAATGCAAGGATGGTTTTAAATTAGGGCCTCTACTAATATCCTTCATCACATTAATACATTTAAGGGGAAAAATAATATGAGCATAACTAAGACTCTGAAAAGGTATTTGATGAAGGTCAACATTCATTTTGGATTGAAAAACAACAAACACAATAAGAATAGATACCAGTTTCCTTACCTTATTATCTTACATCCGTATATCTACCTATTTTTCCCTATATCTATCTCAGCCCCAAAGCCACATGTTACTTATTATGGAAATAAATTGCTTTTGTATGCAATTTATAAAAATTATGTAAAAGAAGAAAAAACTTATCTGCCAAAGAAATATTAATAGAAAGTGAAATAACTAAAAATAAATCTCATGGGAAATGTGTAGTACATATATGAAGAACATATTAAAAATCTCCTGAAGGACATACACAAAAAGAGCCTGAAGAAATGCAAAGAGCAGGGCACCTGGGTGGCTCAGATGTTTAAGTGTTTGCCTTCAGCTCAGGTCATGATCTTCGGGACCTAGGATCGAGCCCCATGTAGGGCTCCTGGCTCAGCGGGGAGTCTGCTTCTCCCTTTCCTCCTGCCTCTCTCCCCTGCTCATGTTTTCTCTCTTTCTCTCTCTGAATAAATGAATAAATAAAAAAAAATCTTAAAAAAAAAAGGGAAAGAGAGACTATGTTCTTGGTAGGATACTCTATATCATAAATATATCCAGTCTTCCCATATTAATTAACTTTTTATGATACCAATAAAAATCCAACTATAAAAAAAGCTAGAGAAGCTGATAAAGTTCATTTGGAGAAAACAAAAACCAGGATAACCAAGGAAAATTTTCATAAGGGAGAGCATTAGGGGTGGACTAAACCCTTCCATATATGAAAACATCATTAAAACACTCTGGTATTTATGAATAATAGAAAAACAAACCAGTTGGATAGAATTCCAGAAATAGGTCCAAGTGCATGCACAAATGCATTATATAATAAGGATGGTGTCTTAAATCTATAAAAAATGGGTGAAATATTCCTGAAAATTGAATCTATATGTGATATCATATACCATAGCAAATTCAAAAAGGATCAGAGATTTGGATGTAAAAATATATCATAATAAAAATAATAGAAGAAAACATAGATTAATTCCATTATAACCTAGGCATGAAGTCCTTTGTTGTCTC
This sequence comes from Callorhinus ursinus, assembly GCF_003265705.2. Lineage (NCBI taxonomy): Eukaryota > Metazoa > Chordata > Mammalia > Carnivora > Otariidae > Callorhinus > Callorhinus ursinus. The sequence continues at coordinate 124,716,138 of NW_027397063.1, read as the reverse complement.
AAAATCCAGAAGCCGTAAAATAAAATGTTGATAAATTCAATTGCATTAACAAACAAACAAAAAAATACCCATGCATGGAAAATGAAATCACCAATCATCATTAGCAACAATAAAAGATAAACAGTAAAGTGGGACTTACGTACATAAATATCTGGCTGACCTTACAGACAAAGGACTAATATCCCCAATTTATTACACACTAGAAATTGTGAGCAACATTAATAACCTTATTAAAGGATAAGCCGAAGATATATACAGATATTTCATGGGAAAGGAAATATAAAAGGCTTTAAAACATATGAGAAGATACTCAATCTTATAAAAACTTCACATTAAGGGGAGCCTGGGTGGCTCAGTCGTTAAGCATCTGCCTTTGGCTCAGGTCATGATCCCAGAGTTCTGGGATCGAGTCCTGCATTGGGCTGCCTGCTCAGCAGGGAGTCTACTTCTCCTTCTCCCTCTTCTGTTGCACTCTCTCTGTGTCAAATAAATAAATAAAATCTTAAAAAAAATAAAAAGTTCACATTAAAACCACACTAGAATATCATTTTTTAACCATTAAATTGACAAATATTCAAAAGTTTGATAGCACCTTCATTTGCAGAGGTGGTGGGACTGGATACTGTGAGAATGGATATTGACTCAAACCAGTATGGTTCCTAAGGGTAATTGGCAATATTTGTCAAAATTATAGTGCCTTTGACCCAGCTATCCCATTTCTCCTATTTATTTCACAGATATGTTTGTACATATGCAAAATAATGCATGCAGATTATTACTCATGCAAAAATAATACATGCAGTGATTTTTATAATATACAATGTTTGGAAATTATTTGAATATCCACTAGTATTGGACTGACTAAATAAATTATCTATATATCTAGGTCTATATCTCCTTTCAAAGGAATACAATACTGCCATAAAAAAGGAATGAGGAAACACACTATTGGGGGGCTTGGGTGGCTCAGTTGGTTAAGCATCTGCCTTCGGCTCAGGTCCTGATCCCAGGGTCCTGGGATTGAGCCCCGCGTCAGGCTCCCTGTTCATGGAAAGCCTGCTTCTCCCTCTCCTCCCCGTTCATGCTCTCTCTTGCTATCTCTCTCTCTCTCTCAAATAAATAAATAAATAAATAAAATCTTAAAAAAGAAAAGGAAACATTATTCATAGATCTATATAAAGGTTACAAGGGTAGATAGATATTAGGGGTGTGTGTATGTGTGTGTGTGTGTGTGTATTTATTTGTATTCATATATTTGTTTTTAAGTTAAGTGATTCTTAAGTGATTAACTTAAAAAAAAGGAAAATGTAGGTATAGCATGCAATATTTTGTCTGTAATTGGGAGCATAAGACCGTGTGTGCCTGTGTGCTTGTTTAGCTTAATACAAAGATAATGACGTTGGTGGAAGCCCAGAAACCAGTAACAGAAGTTGTCTATGAGGGAATGGGAATCAGGATGGGAACTGGGCACACACAAGTGGGAGTAGGAACGAGGCTTTCACTGTGTATCACTTTATATTTTCTTTTCATTTTGAACCACGTGAATGTATTTATTTAGAAGAAAAAAAAAAACCCACCCCAGTGAAAGAATAAACATAATAGCCAGGAAAACATTGTTGGGGAGGGGAAATACATCAGGCGACAACCAGCAGACTAATGGATGAATGTGTGAGAGAAGGGATAGAATCAGTTCCCTAAACTTTGTCATATTTTGTAGTTTGGGAATCAAAATCTGGGGTCCCACAGGCTGAATTTAGCACACAGATGTGTTTTTTTCTGGCCAGCACAATATTGTTTTAAATCTCTGATGGAGAGTCGCCTGTGGTTGTGTATTTTCATCATTGGCTGGAGGAACCATTACCTTCTCCAGATCCATCTTTAAGAGCTTTTTCCCTGGACGAGAGCTATTAGCTTCAAAACTCAAAGTTTTAGATGATCCTCTAACCACGGTGAGAGATAAATCCTTTTGAAGCCACTTCCTCAGGAGTTAGGGGACCTAGATGGGGTGTGAAGGAGCACGTGTGGTTCTGCCACCTGTAACATATTTGACCTGTTTGTGAAAAGCTTTTCAGAAGAGAACCAAATGTTCCTCTTAACATTTACTTAAAAAATTAGAAAATGCGTTAGTAACAGCCTTATCTCCCAGATTTGCACAGGAAAGGACAACATGACCTTTTAAATATTCTTTTTTAGTTAATTCTTAGGATCAAAATTGAGGAAAGAAATTGAGAATAAATATTGGAAAAATATGACTGTTAAACAGCCAAACCTGGAAGGGTGAGCTCCACAAAAGGGAAAGTAATTGATAGATGAATAATACAATGTGTAAAGATGTATTAGTGTTTTCATTATTTTGTACTATTTCTATTCAGTTGGAGCTGATTTCCATAGTAATATAGTTAGCTAAAAATCTGCCTTTGTATATAAGGTCTCCACAGAAAAAGCAAATATGAAAATGGCAATTTTTAAAACAGTATTCTGTTTTTTGTTTAATAAAACTAATGTTTCCAAATCTGCTTTTATTAAAACACAATAAATACCATCAATTTTTGACATGAAATCTCATTATATACTGTAAATATTTATCACTTTCTAGGGGGAAGATTATGCAGTAGATGACTTCTCATTGATTTGCTCATAAGGCTGAGTTAGAAGTGAAGCTTCTTTTTATTTTCATAAAAATAAAAGGAACTCAGAATTTGACATCCATTCCATTTGGACCAGCTAATCAGACAAAGCACAGATGGTGCACTTTTCAAGAGCATTTCTTTTAGCATTAGAAAAATTATAAAAGTATTGTTAATATAAAAACCTTCAAGGTAAAATAGAAAACAGACAATGCTATTGCAGAGATCACTTCTTCTCCTTTCTGGGATTTATTCTCTTACTAAATCTAAAGTTTTGGCATCAAATGTTACATTTAAAGACGGGTAGAACAGTATAATTCATATTGTTTTATGTTTATAGATCTGAAAAAGAAAATCTTTAGACTCAGACTGTAGCTTAAAGTAGAATACAAGGCAATGTATGGTCTTTTTCTTTTTAAAGATTTCATTTATTTATTTGAGAGAGAGAATGGTAGAGAGAGAGAACATGAGAGGGAAGAGGGTCAGAGGGAGAAGCAGACTCCCTGCTGAGCAGGGAGCCCGATGCGGGACTCGATCCGGGGACTCCAGGATCATGACCTGAGCCGAAGGCAGTTGCTTAACCAACTGAGCCACCCAGGCGCCAGCAATGTATGGTCTTGATGTCAAGAAGCCCAGGGCTCCTTGGGGACCAGTGTAGCTCAGTCATGAGTAAAATTTCTGCAAACTTATAGGTTCTTGGTCATTGATCATTGATGTCAACAAAGCTATAGATTTGTGAGCTCTGACATGGTTTTTGGGAGTCTGATGGAAGCTACGTATGCATATACATCTAGAAAATTTTGGATACACATTCAAGTGGACCACAAAACTTCAGAGAAATTTCTTATTAAGGATCCAATCCGTGGACCGCTGGTTAAGGGCCCATGAAATAAACAGTCTCTAAAAACATACCCCAAACATTTTTATCCATTTATTATTTGCTCTCTTACATTCCGCTTCTCTTTTCTAGAAATGTGTGAATCATGGCCCACTTTCAAGTATTCTGATATTCAAAATCTAAGTTTGATTCTCTCATTAAGGGTCTTTTACATACAACCCTACCTTTTAGCTCTAGTCATAAATCTGTACTTTCAGTCCCACTCCTTGGAACAAAAGAGAGTTGGATTTTATTCAACTTACCTCTTCTTCCTTCTGTGCCAATGATTATGGGGGAGGAAAGGAAGGTGAGATTCTACCATCTTTACTGAATAAAAAAAAAGTCAACTCATGTAAGACCTGGCATGTTAAGTTTTGGATATTTGCTTTTCCCCCCAGTGCACTAAGTTATCCTCCTCCAGACTGTGACACGTAATAGTTTAGTGTTTTTTAACTGTACCTAGAAAACAATTTTTTTTTATTGAATAACATAAGATCAAACCATCAAAAGAATAAATGAGGTAGGTTTAGAATATTGTTTTTTTATTTTGACCGTTAAATACTTAATTCATGTTTTTGAAAAGTATAATCACTTGGCAGAGAAAACTTAACATCTCAGAGTTCTCAAAATGATTCTAATTTTTATGATCCCTTTTGAAGATCAGAATTCTTTTTGTGGATGCAACTTGCTGATGCAACTACTCATGTGCAATCAAACAATTTCTCCTTTAAAGATAGTGACTTCTCAATACTCAGTTGATGTATTTTTAAAAGGGACTAACTATCCACTTTATGAAAGCAATTATTTAGTTATTCTGGACAAAAAGAACTAATAGCAAGCATAACATCCCAGACTCAGCCAAAGTCAATTTCAAATGCTGGCCTTCTCTATTCTTGGCTATCATGATTATAGTGTTACAGTCAGACTCCAGGACTAAAAATAATGAAATGTGTTGATCTTGAACTTGGTGCCTAGAATAACATTCTTAAAAGACAGTCTCCTTGAACATGTTCTGGGGAAACTGGGTTAAGATAGCAAACTGAGAGCAGGTAGCTAACTTTCCTTTTGCTCAACATTTCTAAAAATATAAAGATATTTTTAAAAGAATTAAATAATTCTGTGTTAAAATTTTTAAGAAGTCATCAGTGAAGCAGAAATATTAAGAAACTCCTGAATAAATGGAAAGAAGATACTGGATGGCAGTAACTGAAGGTGACATATTCAGAAGCTTGGGCAGTTGTTGATGGAAATTCAAAGCTAAGAATCAAAGATTCAGTAGGAAGAGGGGTCACAAGGACAATTGTGAAGGTGATAAATTAGGAAAATATGTTCTGCACATATGGATAGCTTAACTCTTCCATTCTGACCTGATTCAGTAGGACAAGTTAAAATAGCAAATGATTGGGAGAAGCTGATGCATATCCAGGTAAATGGCAACTTTTAGGAGGGCTTTATTTATTTATTTTTAAAGATTTTATTTATTTATTTGACAGAGAGAGACACAGCGAGAGAGGGAACACAAGCAGGGGGAGTGGGAGAGGGAGAAGCAGGCTTCCTGCCGAGCAGGGAGCCCGATGTGGGGCTCGATCCCAGGACCCTGGGATCATGACCTGAGGCAAAGGCAGATGCTTAACAACTGAGCCACCCAGGTGCCCCTTCGGAGGGCTTTAGAATCTTCCACAATTAGAACACCAATTCCAGGCACTCTCTAGCTAGGAGTACATACATCCTAATAACACTGCTGGATTGATATTTATGAATCAGGGTAATTGAACAGGGTAATTCTCCCCAAAAAACTCTTTATATACATATATATATATGTCATATGTTTGATATTTTAGAAAAGTCATATTTGTCATAGAATAGATATAAAAAATTTCAAGAGCTATCCCATCTAAATTTCAAAATTCTAATAGAAGAGAAAAGAAAGAATGGAGGAAAGGAAATTATTAAGAAAAACAAAGAAAGTAATTCTGAAGAAAGAAAGAAATGATTTTTTAGTTTTTAAGATACACTTCATATTAAGCAGTAATTTTACTTCATGTATAAAATTTTAAAAACATTGAGGATGGGAAAATTTAAACTTTCTGGAAAGATAAAAACTGGTTTTCTACAAAGAAATGAAAATCTAACTGACATCACACTTTTCATCAAAAACAATGTATATTAGAAACACTGGAGCAAAATGTTGACTAGTGCTATTTTCATCTAAAAACCCTGAGGTATGCATACCTAAAAGTGAATGATACGGAACGATTTTATAACAAGATGCTAAAATAGTTTTGGATAAATCATGAAGATCGTGGATATTACATTCCAAGGTGAGGTTCTAGGTCAGAATGAAATTTTCAAAGGAGGTGACCCAAATCCAGTTATATGACCCTTATATCCCCTGCCCTTAAGAAAGATATAAAAGGGTTGGATTTAGAGGTGAAAGTTAGTAGAAGATTTTTGGAGAACCCCACCCCACAAAAAAAAAGTCTTCCACAAAGACAACTTGAAGAGCTTACTAGGTGAAATTCTGAGACTTTTGGGGAAACAGGGTGTCTGATTCCATTCTAAGAAATCTAAAAGACAAAATAAGGTTTGAGGGTGGAGTAAAGGAATAGGCTTGGTAGTATGGCCTATATGAGAGAAAAAGGATGCAGAAGTATATCCTGTGGGTCCAACTGGGAGCCACGTAAAAGAGAGCTGGCATGGAGTCATCTTAGGTCCTATCCACTTTAAGTCCCTGGAGGTATGACAGATCATATACAGAGAAACTGTAGCTATCACTGAATGCCTGTGGCTCCAAGAAAGGGGGAAGTAAGAAGCTAGAATAAGATGGATTTGCCCACATCAAAGAAAGTGTACTTGAGATTCTCAACCATGCTCTAGAAGAGAAAGAAGCAGATTTCAAACATCTTCTGAGTCAGCAGAGTTCTACTGGTAGATCACTACAACAGTATTAGTTAAGTCAAAAATTTCCTGCTCCCTTACCTCTGCTCCCTACTTCAAGTCAGAGACCATGAACAGCAGGTAGAGGACCATGAGTAGAAGGGCTAGCAAGAGAAAAATTAAAGAAAGCCCACCTTCTGATCATAGGTTTCCCACTAACCCAAGGACTGAGCTGGATGAGAAGTAACTTGAGGAGTTGAAAAGTTGTCTCCTACACAGGGATGAACATTTAAGTTATTAAACTCAGCCTGTGTTTGAGACTTGAGGTGCCAAAGATTTTACTACTGAAGAAAAATAAAAAACTACATGGTGTGTTTAGTCATTGTCTGAAAGCAAGGGACACTCTAAGACAGATTTGAAGTCATAGACAGAAAGAAAAAAAGTTGTGTGGTAATTACATCTCCATCTCCAGAGCTGTGTTTGTTTTCAATATTGCTATTACAATTTTAAAAGGGGACAGGAAAAATATATATTTCACAACTACTAAAAGGAGGTATGTGCCGATTTTAATACCAGAGAAAATAGAATTTAAGGTGAGAAGTACTAAGTGAGATAAAATCATGTTGGTAAAAAGTAGAATTCATCAGGAAAATATGAGTTACAAACCTGAAGGCACCAACAGTGTAGCTTTGATACATATTAAACCAAAACTAATAGAAATTCAAGAAGTAATTGAAATAGATGTATAGGATTTTATACATGCAAAATAATTTATATTCCATTCAAAATTCAGTGAAACATTTACCAACACTAACTCTCTATTAGTCCTTAAAGTATACTTCAAGAAGTTTCTCAATTTAAAAGTTATGTAAGCCATATTTTCTGGACACAAACAATACAGTTATGCTTATTCTAAGTAACTATGATTATTGAGGAAATCCAACAGGAAATTACAAATATTTAGAAATAAATAATGAAAGCAGTGTGTGTGTGCATGCATGCACATGTGTGTACATAGACATATCCTGTAAAGTGGTACTTAGATGAAAATTTCAATATTAAATATATTTGTTAGGAACCATAAAGAAATGAATCATGCATTCACTTAAAGAAGATTGAAAACAATAACAGTAAAATATACAAAAAAGTAAAGGGAATAAATTAAGAGAGAAAAGGGAAAATTAACCATATAAAAAACAAAAGTATAAACGAGGTCATTAAACCAAAAGCCAATTCTTGGGAAAGACCAATAAATACAAAGTCTTCAGTAAGTCTGATCAAAGAAATAAGAATAAATTTCACAGTTTTTGACAAATGCATAGTCTCACGCATCCACCATTACCGTATCATACAGAATAGAATCACCTTCCTAAAAATTTCCCGTGTTCCACTTATTCATCCCTTCATCCCCTAGAAACCCTGGCAACCGGTGAGCCATCATTATAATATCATTTAGAGAATTTTCACCATCCTACAAATCTTCTGTGCTCTACCTATTCATCTCTCCCTACCCTAACCTCTCCCCACCCTAACCACCTTAACAATAATCTTTTCATTTTATCCGTAGTTTTGCCTTTTCCAGAATGTCATATAATTGGTATCATATAGTGTGTAGCCTTTGCAGACTCTCTTCTTTCACTTGGCAATATGCATTTAAGTTTCCTCAAAATCTTTTGGTGGCTTGAGAGCTTATTTCTTTATATGCTGAATACTATTCCATTGCATGGGTATACCACAGTTTGCTTATCCAGTCATCTGTTAAAGGACTTGGCTGTTTCCAGTTTTGGCAATTATGCATAAAGCTGCTATAGACATTTGTGTACATATTTTGTGCTAACGTGTTTTCAATTCATTTGGATAAATGCTTGAGAATGCAATTGCTGGATTGTATGGTAAGCCTATGTTTACCTTTGTAAGAAAATGTTAACTTTCTTCCAAAGTGGCTGTGTCATTTTGCATTCCCATGAGAGTTCCTGTTGCTCCATGTCCTTGCTACCATTTGTTGTTGTCGACAGTGTTTGGATTGTAGCCATTCTAATGGCTGTGGAATGGTGTTTCGTTGTTTTAATTTGCAATTCCTTAATGACATGTGACGTTGAACATCTTTTCATACACTTATTTGACATCTATATATCTCTTTTGGTGAGGTGTTTATTCAGATCTTTTGCCCATGTTTTAACTGGGTTGTTTGTTTTGTTATTGCTTGAGTTTTAAGAGTTCTTTGTAGGTTTTAGATACAAATTCTTCATAGGATGTAGGTTTTACAAATATATTTTTTTCCAATCTGTGGCCTGTCTTTTTGTTCTCTTAACAGTGTCTTTCACAGAGCAAAAAATTTTCTCTTAAACGAAATTTAAAAACCCAATGTAAATTTTCTCCTGTGTTATCTTGTAGAAGTTTTAGAATTTTTTATTTTACATTTAGGTCTATGATTAATTTTGAGTTCATTTTTGTAAAGGTATAAGGTCTGTGTCATTTTTTTTCCATGTGGATATCCAATAGTTCCAGTGTCATTTGCTAAAAAGATTATCCTTTTCCACTTGAATTGCTTTTATTCCTTGTTAAAGATCATTGGCCATATTTGTGTGGGTCTATTTCTGGGCTTTTTATTCTATTCCATTGATCTTTTTGTCTTTTACTTTGCCAATACCATACTGTCTCAATTACTGTGGTTTTATAGTAAGTCTTGAAGTCAGGTAGTATGAGTCTGCTAACTTTGTTCTTCTTCAATATTGTGTTTATTATTTTGTGTCTTTTACCTTTTAACATAAACAGTAGAATCATTTTGTCAATATTCACAAAATAATTTGCTGGGATTTTGTTTGACATTACACTGAATCTTTAGAGCATACTGGGAGGAACCGATACTTTAACAAAATTGAATTTTCCTTTGTTTGCTGGATCTGTCAATTACTGATACAGGAATTTTGAAGTCTCCAAGCATAATAATGGTTTGTCTATTTCTCTTTAAAATTCTATCAGTTTTTGCCTCATATATTTTGATGCTCTATTGTTAGGTGCACACACATTAAGGATTGCTAAGTCTTGGAGAATTGACCCCTTTATCATATGTATGACTCTCTTTATCTCTGAAAATTATCCTTGCTTCTGAAGTTTGCTTCATCTGCCATTAATATAGGCACTTCAGCTTTCTTGATTAATATTAGCACAGCATACCTTTTCTCATCCTTTATTTCTTTTTTTCACAGCACTATGAATTATAATGTCTAGACCTTTGGGGGAGGGGAAGTCATACAATCACTTTGGAGACACCTCAAAGGTTGCCAGGCACTTTGGTACAGAAAGGATTTGGTCCAGTTTCTCGCTAGCTTAGGATACAAAAAGGCACATAATGTTGGTGGATTAAACAGTCCTGGGCTGGGGTGGGGCAGAAGGTAGACAGGGAGGTGGTTGGGGGCAGATGGGCAGAGCATGGGTGTGGGCTCAAGTTCCTGTCAGCAGAGCTAGTTGGTCCTAGGTGAATGCTGGGGTGGCAGAGGGCAGCCTGAAGGCTCAAGCTGGGTAGATGTTTATGTGGTAGCCTTCGTTTGCCCAGTCCACCAGCTCACTGCTCTGGAATCATGGCTGAATTTCCTTCTGAGTCCCCTCCAGGAGGCACTGGCATGAATGATGTTCCCACAGCTTCATGGACCAGTCCAGGCTGTTTCTGGGAGCCTCATTTTCCCACCAGTCTTCCTGTGCCACCGCCTCAGGTTGTGCTCTGATGTGACTGTTAAAGTCTCCTGTGAAGGTCAGGGGCAGCCTCAGCCAAGTTGCTGCAGACTTCACTGGGGTCTTCCCAGACCATGGCCACCAGGGTGCCAGTACCTGATGAGGACTGGGTAGAAGGTCTTCCTCTGCAAATCATGGTAGAACTCAGCAAGAATGCTTTCTGGCACCTTCAGCATCTTCACCCCACTAGCTTGTAGCCCCTCCTCTCAAAGTACTGGATTACATCCCTGCCCCAGTGAGTCACTGCTGCAACCCATCTGCTCACCAGAGTCTGCTCCAGGTCCAGGAGGGCCCCCCTGAGCTGGGGTGCACGGACAGTCTCTCCCAGGGTCAGTAGGCTCCACAGCAGGCCCCAAAGCACTGTGCACCTGAAGAGAGGCCACTTATGTCACCCACCTGGGGCACCTTGCAGACCTGGACTGACCCAGCTGCCTGAGGCCTCCTTTATCCCTTTACTTTTAATCTAGTACTTTATAGTTAAAATGAGTTTCTTGCTGAGCTGAGTCTGGTTTTTGTTTATTTGTTTTTAATCCACACTGACAGTTTCTGTCTTTTAATTGGTGAATTTAGACCATTCATATTTAAAGTGATTATTCATACAGTTGGATGAATTAGCTGCCCTATTTTTACCATTTTCTACTCATCACTCTTTGTTACTTTGTTATCTTCATGTTGTTTTCTATCTTCTCTGATTTTAATTCAGCTTTTTTTTTTTTTTAGTAATCTCTACACCCAACATGGGGCTTGAACTCACCATCCCCAAATCAAGAATCACCTGTTCCTCTGACTGAGCTTGCAGGTGCCCCTAATTCAGCTTTTTATATGATTCCATTTTCTCTCCTTCTTCCTTAGCATACCAATCACAAGTTTTGTTTTTGTTTTTTAATTGTTGTTACTCATTTCATATTTTCTTTTACCTTCATTTATTCCTATTCTATTGCCCTTCCTTTCTTCATGTAGCTTGAATTTTCTTATCTACCATTTCATCTCTCTGAAGAACTTTTGTTTAACATTTTCTGCAAGGCAAGTCTACTGGCAACAAATTTCCTCAATTTTTGTTTGTTTGAGAATGCTTTTATTTTTCCTTCATTTTTGAAGGATAATTTCACTGAATATAGAAATCTAGGCAGATAGGGTTTTTTCCCCCAATACTTTAAATATTTCATTTATTCTCTTACTGCTTGCAAGGTTTCTGAAGAGAAGTCTGATATAATTCTTACACTTTTTCTTCTATAAGTAAGGATTTTTTTTAGATTGCTTTCAAAACTTTTTTCTGTTTGTTTTTGTTTTCTGCCGTTTGAATATAATATGCCTAGGCATTGTTTGTTTGTTTGTTTGTTTTTAATTATTTATCCTGCTTGGTGTCCTCTGATCTTTGATCAGAGTTTTGGTGTTTGCTGCTAATTTTGGAAACTCTTTGGTCACTATTACTTCAGATATTTTTTCTGTTCCTTTCTCTCTTTTCTTTCTGGTATTCCTATTATAGGTGTCTTACAACCTTTGTAATTGTCCCACAATTCTTGGATACCTGCTCCTTTTTTAAAGCACTATTTTATCTTTGCTTTTCAGTTTGGGAAGTTTCTATTGACACATCTTTAAATCTTACACCATTGATCAGCTGTGTTTATTGTTTGCTGTTTCTGCAGATGTCAGAGGTTAAAATTTCCTCTAGTGTCTTTGTTTTTGTGTCCTATGTTGACTTTGGGTTTCTCTAAAGACTCCTTTTTAAATGGAATCCAAGTATTGCAGTTCTTTCTGCTATACTTCCCGGTTCTTATGAAGGAGGACTGTTGATGTGGCAGTAAGGTGTGAAGGGGAAGTGTTCTTTGATCCTACTATGATTAGATCTCAGGCTTTTAGTGGGCCTGTGCCTGGCCAGTGATCTTTACAAGTATATGCCAGCTTTTTCTCCCCCTTAGGTGAGACAGGAAGGCTTGATGGTCCTGGAATTGTGCATTTCCCCCTGCCATCTGAGAAGCTAGAGGGTACTGGTTCTGGACATTTCCCTTGCTCCGTATCAGTTACAGTCTGCTAAAATTGTTTCTCTTGAAAGATGGTTTCTTTGTTAAAGAGAACAGAAGGATCTGGGCATATTTCCGAATGGTTACTCTCCCCCTTCCTCTTTTAGAGCACTGGAGGATTTGTCTCTGATCTTCACTGTAAGAGGCTGGTGGGGCTTATGAGTGTAAAACTCACAAAAGTGTGGAGAGATCCTTAATGCGGGGCTTCCAGGAGTTTTTATCTCTTAAGCTAGTTCATACTCAGCTTCCAGCAACCGATCAATTGCCATTTTTATGTTCTTACCAGTTCCTGGCTCTAATGGCTTCTGTTCCCAGTAAGCTGTGATTCTCCCTATCCATCTGTCTCTTCAGTTTTGGGGGCATTGGTTTGCCTTGTGGTCTCAATACTCTGATGGATCTAAGAACGGTTGTTGATTTTCAGTTTGTTTAGCTTTTTTTTGTTGTGAGGACCTGAGTGATGGGTTCCAAGTTCTTTACATGTTAGACCAAGACAGTTTTATTGATGAATTCTACTAAGCTTAAAAGAACAGATTTTGATGATATAAAAATTATTGATAATCATAAAAATTCAATGATTTCAAAATACTATACAAATTTATTATAACTCATATAAATACCAAAGTTAAACAAAAACTGAACATTGTAAGTTCATCTCTCTTAGGAACATAGAGGAAAATGTCCTAAATAAAATCTTTAAAGGATATTTATTTATTTATTTATTTATTTTGAGATATTTATTTATTTATTTATTTATTTATTTATTTATTTATTTTGAGAGAGAGAGAGAGAGAGCCAGCATGAGCCAGGGTGGGGGTGGGTGAGAAGGGGCAGAGAGAGAGGGAGAGAGAGAATCTTAGGCAGGTTCCATGCCTGGTATGGAACCCAACATGGGGCTTGATCTCACGACCCTGAGGTCATGACCTGAGCTGAAGTCGAGTCAGACACTTAACCAACTAAGCCACCCAGGCACCTCCAGAGAAACTTTTTTATGACTACTTTTCCTTTAAAAAATATTTTTGGAGAAACATCTTGGCTTTCCTAATGGCTTAGTCACCACAAATGAGAAGCTTTTCATTTTCAATTCCCTGAAGCTTTTATTGACCACAGTGCTGGGCACAGAACAGATATTCTATAAACTTGTTTTCAATGAATGAATGAATGAATATTGAACACAGGGCTCTCTAAGAGGAATTGTGAGAGGCACATAACGAAAAGTATAAGGTCACTGCTTTTCCAGAGCTCACAATCTTGTGAGGAGTCAGCCACAAACATAATAGACTAACCCAAATCAGATTGTGATAATTGCTGCTATAAGGAAACAATCACACTTCTATAAGAGTATGTGGGAAAGAGAGATTAATTCTAAAAGGCAGTGTTTATTTAGATCATGGCTTAAGAAATAGAGGGAAATGAAGCTTTCTGACTAAACTTAATTTCACAATTACCCAGAATCATAGAATTAGATTTGCACAGTGGTCTATCAGAGGCTTAGTTATTGCCAATTAGATCATAGAATCATTTTAGAATGCATTCTAGATTTAAAAAATGATTTTGGAACCTGAGTTTTCCAAGACTTTATCACTTTAAAGGTAATATCATGTCATTTTTATGGCAAATATAAAATATCTTTGGTAGTTTGTCTCAATGTGCATACCTTAAAAACTCCAGCCCCTAAATGTTTCTGGAGATCTTCCGGAAAATTTCATAGGAACAACTGAATAGTCTTTCCTGAATCTTCTGCCCCATTCTGCCCTCTTCTTGCTGTCCACAGCTCTAGAAGCTGCTCGTGGTGCTGCCTCACCTGTCACTGCCACTAGGGCCTCCTGCCTTCAGCAGTGCTGCCTCCCTCTTCTTTTCTGCAGCAAAGTTGTTTTATCCATTTAAGAGGGAAAAGGTCTGGGGCGCTTGGGTGGCTCAGATGGTTAAGCGTCTGCCTTCGGCTCGGGTCATGATCCCAGAGACCTGGGATCGAGTCCCGCGTCGGGCTCCCTGCTCGGCAGGGAGTCTGCTTCTCCCTCTGTCTCTCTCTCTCTCTCTCTGTCTCTGTCTCTCATGAATAAATAAAAAAAAAATTAAAAAAAAAAGAGGGAAAAGGTCTCTGTGCCCCACAATGTGTGGTCCTTTATAAAATGGGGACTAGCGTAGCTTGTGTTTTCATGTCCCATAATCACACACACACACACACACACACCCTCTTTTCTTTTTTGCCCTCGCCTAAACCTACGTGGTTTGGCAAGGGGACCATCTTCAAAAACACCCTCTGTTTTCTTTTCCTCCATTCCCCATGAACTTTCCTCATTATCCTCCCCTTTAGGAAAAATACTCTCTCCTCTCCCAAACCAGGCAAAAAACTTCTCCAAATCCTGGAAGCTCAACTCATCAGTTCTTGAAATATCTCTGATCACTCCTAACTCCCAGTGTAGGATATGAATCACCCTTCACAGACTCAGGAAGACAAGAAAAATCACATCTCTTCATTTTTTATATGTCAACTTATTTTGATTTTCAGGTTCTTCCTGCTTGGTAATTCTCTGGGGCTTCATGCCATGTTTGGGACATGGGGCTCTATTTCAAGTCCTCCCAGAATCCTACTGTCCAGACATATCATTCTTCTCTGCAGATTTACTGCTTCTTCAGTCTGCTGCCAAGGAGATGCACACAGCTCTCCCTGCTTGCATGAACTTCAGATCTTTCTTTCCTTTCTCTCCACCTCAACCTCAGTCCAGAGGAATCTCCTTCTAGTTGTGAGGGGGGTGGTTTGTCTCTCTCCCGCTCCTATATTTTTTTACAAACTACTCTGCTTCTTCCTGTTTGCTACTTTACTTCCTTTCTGCCATCTCTCAAAAATGGATGTGATTTCCTAAAGGCTTGGGTTTGGGAGACAAGGAGCTAAGACACCTCAGGTTTTAGTCATATGACATTCCTCCCCAGGCACTGCCAGAGAGAGAAGTCTGTAATTTTTTTAAAGATTTATTTATCCATTTGAGAAGGAGAAAGAGAGCAAGAGAGAAGGAGGAGGGGCAGAGGGAGGGAGAGAATCCCAAGCAGACTCCCCACAGAGTGAGGAGCCCAACATGGGGCTCAATCCCACCACCCTGAGATCATTACCTGAACTGAAACCAAGGATCAGATGCTTGACCGACTGAGCCACCCAGGCACCCTGAGAAGTCTGTACTTTGAAGGAAAGAAAAGAGGCAGAATATGGGGTTAGCCTAATCCCCAAATTTACCCCAAATACTATCTATTCACATCAGCTTTGACTTCAGCTTAGATTCTCCACTATGTTTTAGAATTGTAAAGACATTTAGAGATGGCCTACTCCTATTCATGAAGAGAAAGAGGTTCAGAAAAAAAAAATGGATTTAAAAGTTCAATTCTGGTTATCTATTACTTGTGTAACAAAGCATCCCAAAACTTAGTGGCTTAAAACAATGACGGTATTTATTATGATGATCATTATTATCTCTGATGGTGCTGGAGTTGACTGAACTCAGTTGGCAGTTCTCGTTTGGAGTCTCTGCAAAGTTGAATCAGACAGTGGTGACTGGGACACATGAAGGCTTGTTCACTCAAATGTCTGAAGGCTGATGTTGCCCGGGGGCAGAATCAGGTGGGGGCCGAACAGACGGGGCTCCTTCAGCTTCTTCCTCTATCTTTATGTAGTCTTTTGACATAGTCTCTCCAGCATAATATCTTACCTTGTGGCTCAGGGTTCCAAACATACATGTTGAGAGAGAGAGTGAGAGTGAGCTGGATCCCTTCTCACCAGCTAGCCTCTGACAGTAAGTCTTAATGACATGACGAAGACCAGCCACTGTTCAATGGTGAATGATTACACTCTAACTTATGATGGAAGTGTCAGGTAATTTGCAGACATGTTTTATTTTATTTTTTTAAGATTTTTATTTATTTGACAGAGAGAGAGGAAGAGAGAGAGCACAAGTAGGGGGAATGGCAGGCAGAGGGAGAAGCAGGCTCCCCACCAAGGAGTAAGTAGCCTGAAGCCGGACTCGATACCAGGACCCCGGGATCATGACTTGAGCCGAAGGCAGATACTTAACTGACTGAGCCACCCAGGTGTCCCTGCAGACATGTTTTAAAACCACGACAATTTGTATATCTTCTTCCATGATGTTGATCAACTCCCTTTCCTTAATGTTTCATATCTAGCCTCCCCTCCCCAGCATATAATTTATTCCTTTAATATGAGTGATGGTTAATTTTATGTGTCAACTTGGCTGGGTTGTGAGGTGCCCAGATATTTGGCTGAACACTATTTCTGGGAGTGTTTTTGAGGATGTCTCCAAATGAGATTAACCTTTGAATTAGACTCAATAAAGAAGATATCCTTCTCAATGTGGTGAGTATTGTTTGACCTGTTTAGGGCCTGAATAGAACAAAAAGGCAGAGGGAGTGAAAATTTGCTTTCTCTGCGTGAATGCTTGAGCTGAAACACTGATCTCTTCCTACCTTTGGACTAGGATTTACACCATCAGTTCTTCTGGTTCTTAGACCTTCAGGCTCAGACTGGAATGACACCAATAGTTTTTATGGGTCTTTGGCTGGCAGATGGCAGATTTTGGGACTTCTCAGCCTCTATATCTGCATGAGCCAATTCCTTATACTCATTCTCTCTTTCTTTCTGTATGTGTAAACACACACACACACACACACACACACACGCACGTGCGGTTTCTTTAGAGAACCCTGACTAATATAATATATCTTTCAGATTTGAAATTTTCTCTTCACTTTTAGAGTCAAATTCCTTATTGGCTTCCTTGTCACTTAACATGTAAAGTTCAGCCAACTCCTCTCTCACTTTCTTGCCTTTTCCACTTTTCTGCCATTTTTTTTCCCAGCTCTAGTCAGGCTTAAACGTTAGAGTTAAAATTATTTTCCAGACTCTTAGATGATTTCATTCATTTATTTTCAGACTAATTTTAAAGATACATGATCACATTTTGCATTACTCTAGAAACTGATTTTTGTAGTTTGAATAAGGCACAGTAATTATAGAGCACTGAGGGTTTGACCCGGAGGAAGCAGTCCTGCTGATGAGATTCTGA
This sequence comes from Callorhinus ursinus, assembly GCF_003265705.2. Taxonomy (NCBI): domain Eukaryota; kingdom Metazoa; phylum Chordata; class Mammalia; order Carnivora; family Otariidae; genus Callorhinus; species Callorhinus ursinus. Next base: position 124,698,935 of record NW_027397063.1, on the reverse strand, counting down.
GCTCCATCCTACTTGCAGGAGAAAGAGAGATTCACAATCAGATGTTATGTACCAAAGGAAACCTTGGGAAGGAGATAGCAAGGACCCAACAACAGGTATTTTAGAAAGTGAAAAGTGGAGCGTTTAGGACAGGGCTGGCAAACACCCAGAGAATATGTCACAATGCTCGTTTTCCGTACCCATGTCAGGCATGGCTAATCAGTCATAGCTCTGTAGCTGGAAGTGGTCTCAACACAGGGCCCTAGGAGCGACTACAAATAAAACTATCTGGATTGACACAAAAGATAAAGATCTTTTGCCCTCTTGGGTCCACAATCTAGAGAAAAAGAGCTGAAGTCAAGCTAATGTTAAGAAGACTGTGGGTGTGGATTTTTGCTTCCAAAACTTATTGATGACAGAAGGCATATTTACAGCAATGTGAACATGGTGGTTTTCTGACTGGCATGAGAGTCCTGCCAGAGAGTCCATCCAAGCGGTTATAGTCAATAATCACTTGTGCTGATTGTGATGTGTGGTACCTTCAAATTACTGTGTCCTCAGCCTCTAAGAGACTAATCACCTTTGGTACACATGCGGACATAGTTTTTATTGTTCATTGGTTTTTTCAAGCCTACACAACTTATCATAAGTGACACAAGAATCTTCTAGCAGAAATAAATTGATGTAATTGTGGTAAATATGGATTCTGTCCTCAAGATACTTCCTTTTCAGACTTCCTTCACTTCTCGGATTTCTTTTACTACCCCCCCCATATCCCTACCTCTGTGTAGACTTTAGCACACTGAAGAGGTACAAGAATCAGTGATGAGGATGTGACACAATGATTTTTAATTTTGTACCTTTCTACATGCTGCAGAAAAATCAAAAGAGAAATTAAGAAATTTTTACAAAGCATATTGCATATGTCATTCTGGATACATATATAGTGTCCTGATGCTGCAGACAACTGCTTAGTTGTTCATTTTATTTAAAAAAATATGAAAAAAACCCTGAGCCTCTTAAGAGCTAAAACTGAACCACATTTTGATTTTAATGTTTAGAAAATAGAAAAGAACATTTTGGCAAGCCTGTGATTATTTCTAATTGCCTTAGAGAACTCGTGTTCTGGGGATGGGTTTGAGAAACAAAGCATAGAGAATCGATTTTGTATGCTATTAATTGGATGCCAATGCCACACTCAATAAATGACCATTCTGTTTCATACCAGCTCCTCCTAGAGGGCAGAGTGGAAGAGAAGAAATTCCTGGGCAACCTCTGGGTCAGTCTCTGTGGAAGGCCTCAGAAACACATGCTATCTGGGTATGCACATTTATCAAACAATTTACACAATTTTCTTTCCTAGGCTATATTCCCAACATGACACAATTACTAGATTTATTAATTCCTTGTTGCTGGGACTAGAGTTTTCCCAATGTGATGGACTAATGCAATATGCATTAGCTCTAACATCTGGGGCTCTACACCCACCAACATCAAGAGATTAACTGAAACACAACAATACAACTTTTCCCTTTGTCTCAATGTGAGTCTCCTCCCTTTCTCCCTCCCTCTCACATCTTGTTCTTTCCCTTGCTCTCTTAAGCACTCAACAAGCTTTTCTGAGCAAGGAAAGTAAGAAAGTGTTTGATTTACAATCTCATTTTGTCTCTGCTTGTATTTCACCTTTCATCTTCACATTTCTTATTGAAACCAAGATGAGTGGGGGGAGATGAATAGACTATCTATTTTCCTCTCAATCTTTCAAATCTTTGGAGAAGCACCAATCACCATTCAGGTTGTCAAGAATTCTATCAAGATCTAGGAGCAGGGCTCAAAAGAGCACAACAGCATATGGTTCTTACATTAGACCTGGGGCCTGGGGGCCACTTCATCTTTTGGTCGGGCTAGGAGAACAGGCAGAGAATATGATGGTCATATGCCTACTGGGATCATTGTCCTCTCATCACACCTGCTCATATAAATGCCTTCTGCCATCACATTCTTGTTGCCTGAGATCCCTCTGTTGGCAATACTGCTGTCTCTTGTTATCTCCCACTTCCTTTTGTGCTTGCTGTTCAACCCTTGTGCCCTAGGATCTTGCCCCTAAAGCAAATGTCTAAGTCAGGTGTTCCAGTATCTTAGGTAGGGCTTTCAATCTCAGTTATTTGTAAGATTGCCTATGGAAGCAGGCCAAGTTTTTAAAAAAAGCAAGAAAGCAAGAACTGTGATATAGATGGCAATTGACAAGTAACCTCAATGTTGGAGAGACAATTTCATAGTCACCATGAACTGGTTACTCATGTCCTGACTAAAAGGGGAAAGCCATGGTTCCATATATACCCTAATTTTCCAGATTTTTTTATTTTTCAAAAGAAGCTAGAAACATAGAATTCCATGTAAACTCTATTTATGAATATTTGTGACTAATTCACATTTTTAAAAAAGCATAGTGCAAGCCAAAAAAAAAAAAAAGAAAAAAAGAAAAACCCATCTGTAGATGTGATTAGACCCATGTGATTACAGAGGGATTCTTTTGGGTTATGACTGTATTTCCCAATTGGTATGCCTGGCAATGCCAGGAAATCTTGTCTAGAAGTTTAGACTTCTTAAATAGCTTTTCCTCATCAGTGGATTGCCCCTTAATATACTTTTGCCTAAATACCCTTTATCTTCTCACACTGTCTCCTCATGCACCCCATGTCAATTCACCAAATATTCAATTGAGTATCTCTGATAAGTGAGCTACCATAAAAGACACGATGAGAAGTGCAAAAATGTTATTGAGAATGGACTAGACTGCTACAAAATTAACCCAAATTAGTGGTGGCTTAAACAGATAGGTATTTATTTCCCACATAAATCTTAGGAGTAAATAATTCCAAGGTGGTATGTTATCTCCACAATGTCAGGGACCCAGATCCTCCTATTATGGCTCTATTACCCCTGAGGTGTTGAACTTGACTGCATGGGCTCAAGGTGGTTCATTATCTACTCTAGTCAAATACCACCAGGCTATGCTGCATTAAGAAACTTGCTCCAAATCTGAGTTGCCTTATATGGGTCCAGTGGCCCTTCTCATTGCTCTATGTCTAGCACTAGGGGTCTCTAAGGTCACTGTGGAAAAAAGAGAAATGGAAAAGACACATTGGGTCTTAGCTGACTCTTTCTGGAAGTGACACAACTCATGCTTCAATCACATGGTAAGAGATAGTCCCATGATTCCAACTTACTGACATGGGAGAATGGTAAATGTAGAGGACCACATATACAATTGGTGATTAATAGTATTCTTTGCTATACCATCAAATTCATGTGCCTCCTAGCAGGAATACAAACTGGCAAAGGGGAAAGGAATGCCAAAAAATTGCATGCATAACTAACAACTCTTATTCCATTATATGCATTTTTATCACATGGTTATTCCTAGCTACAAAAGTGGCTGGCTGAGAAATACAGTTTTAATTCTGGGTGGCCATGTGCTTAGCTAAAACTTAAGGTTCTATTATGATAGAAAAAGGAGAAAACAGATATTTGGAGGCAATTAGAATATTTTGCTATAATGAAGTTGATATGGTCTTTGCCCCAAAGGAGCTTACTATTTAGTGGAAAAGATAGATGTGTACATAAAGGATTATATTGAGGTTAATTGTGTTCTGCTTTAAAAGAATAAAAGTATTGTGGGAAGCATAAACAAAGTTAGGAGAGAGATAATCCATTAATAATAACTCAAGGAATCAAACAAGTATAATGAGTTAGAGAAAAATTTATTCTTTGGAATGCCCTAGGGTCCTGGGAAAGTTTACCAGACCAATCAGGGAAGCCCTCAAAGATGAGGAGACAGAACTACATTTCCTATAGGTCTGCTCACAGTGGGTAAGGGTCACATATTGGTAAGAAAACCTCTCTCTTATTTTCTCCCACATAGTCCAAATTTACACTTATCATTCCAGTGTATTATTAGTAGTGTCCTCTTTTAATTTCAGAATGTTCTAATTTGGGCAATAAGAAATTATTTGGTCACTATAGTGATTGGAGGCTGGGCTTCAGGAAGGGAGGAGAGAATGTGAGGAGGGGAGCTGGGAAATGGTAGAATACTATGTGGTATTAATGTGATTTCTTCCTCAAATCTTGTAAATGTTCATTAAAGTTACTAACTTCATGAAATCATGAGTATGACTGAGTTTCTTTTTTTTTCTTTATTTTATTTTATTTTTTTTATGACTGAGTTTCTTAAGGAAAAAAATGAGTGGGATAAAGTCAGTATACTAGCTGGAATGGAATCATTTCTACGAGGAAGTGATTTTAGAAATTGGCAGAAATCTTGGGGAAGGTACTAGATTCCATAGCTGTGAAATTGAAGGCTCAAATCAAGTTTAGATCGGTGTCCAAAGGATGAGGGCATTCCACACATCATCACATCATCAGTGTTATATCCTACACTTTATAGGAGGTGCCATCTGAGCAGAGTCCTGAAGGACAGTTTATTGATTTGGAATTCCACTTGGGGTCTGCATTTCCATGTACTATCTAAGTCCCCTCTCATGCCCTCTAATAAATCAGTAACTCCCCTACAACTTTTCTTTTTATACTCATGATCATTTTAAGGGCATGCCCTAAAGCCTTCCCAACTTCTTCCTTCCCCAGATAGAATTATACAAGCCACCCCACACCAATGCTCGCCACTAATAACTTTTCTACTCCTCATTCATATCATAGCTGATTTAGACAAATGGAATGAAAATGAGAAAGCACTGGTTTAAGGGAGGCTTGCCCACATGCCACTCAATGAAAATATGTCAACAAACAATGAACTGACACACACAGGAGACCTGAGTTGAGTTTAATTTGTAATTATCCAGTTTTTGGGAAAGTCACTTCACCTCTTGGAATTTGAATTTACTTATTCATAAAATGATGTTTGGAGACCAGATCAGTTCTTGACTAAATGCATTCCACAAACCACTTATTCCATGAGATGCTGTTCTTTAAGCAGAAAAACATTTCCATTGGAGTGCATGATGAACCCACCTCACACATTTGAATTCCTGGAGAGAGTTCCTCCCTTAAGAATTCCCTTTTAATTATGTTCAGATTTACCAAATCCCAAACAAAGATGTCTCTATTGGTATTTCACATTGATAGAATAAACCTGGCTCCATGATTTGGATGCTTGCATGAATCAAATATATCTTCCCTTCATCCAGTTTCACCCATCTATATCTATACTGGTTTATTTTCAGCTCTTGCTTCTCCTGGTTATGCCTAGGATAAGTTATGTCCAAATATAGTTACCCTGGGGCAGTTTCATCCAACTTCATTAGGTTTCTCCCTTCCCAAGGTCACCTCTACTCTGGGTCTTCTTCAACTTAGCATTTACAGTATGCTTCTGAATTTTCAACTTTCTTTTCTGAATTATACTTTCTCATATTAAAATAGGATTTGCCTATTCTTGATTTTGTCTCTTAGTATTTTCTGAAGGGGTCAACCTATTCTGAGCTTATTGTTTAAGCAGTATTTTTTCTTTTAGTATTTCCTTCCAGCTCTTTTTTCTTTCAATATTTTTTTCTCTTTCACTTAAATGGAGCTCCTGTTTGGTTCTATTACCCAACTGTGGTTGACATTTTTATGTTTTGTTGCTTTATTTGGGCAGTTTTTTTGGGGGGAGGGGCAGGGGGTGTAGACTTTGAACTTCATAGATTATCATACTACTTTTCCCATCCAAGCAGTGTCTCAAAGTCATTTTTGGAAAAGAGCAGGTGAAAAATTCTTGAAAACTTATCTGGTCTTTATTTATAATACACTTATTATAACTAAATGTTTTGTTTTTGTTTATGAACTTTATTAATAGCTAAACTATTGACTAGGAGTATGTCAAACAGTTTTTGTTGGTTTTTTTTTTTTAAGATTTTTATTCTTTTAGAGGGAGAGAGCACAGAGGGACAGAGAGGGGAAGGGAGAGGGACAAGCAGACTCCATGCTCAGTGCAGAGCCTGGTGTGGGGCTCAGATCCTATGACCCTGAGATCATGACCCCAAGACCATGACTCCAGTGGAAACCAAGAGTTGGGTGTTCAGCCGAGTCACCCACGTGCCCCTGTCAAAGTTCTTAATCGCCTTGTGCATCTGGGGGTCTTCCACCATCTTAGATATGTAGACAAAGATTTTCTAGGATGAAATGTGTAAACTTTTGGTTTGTGAAGATGTCCCATATGCCCATGTAGAAGATCTCTGCCTCATGGTGGTCTAAGGGAAAACTTTGAAGAAAGGAAAATCTTTTTAGAAAGAGCATGGACTTGTGTTACTGTAAGCAAGTTATTTAACCTTTGATCTTCATTTCCTTAACTATGCGCATAAAAATGTCTGTTATATTAAATGAGTTATTCAACATGAATTGCTGATGCTCATCCACTTCTGACTTACAAAAATGACAATTTCATGTTTTTAACCCTGCACCTAATAAAATGAGCCAGCATCAGTCATTAACAAAAGCTGATTCTCTTAGCCTCTCCTCTATCATATGATTTCTCCAGTGCCTCAGTAATGCTCTGCTCCTCTTCTCTTCTTAGGCTCACATGTTCTCTCTAGTCTCTTCTATCAAAGCTCAGGAATAAAAGACTGAAAATAAAAATAAAAATAAAAATCTGAACATCACAATTTATCTACCACACCTCGTAAATATTTTTTTTCTGGTAAAACTAATGCATTTTCTGTAGAAAAGTAGGAAAATACAAAAGATTCTTAAAGACACTAATAATAAACTATTGTCCACCAGCCCCCCAAATGCATTTCTAACATTTCCAGACATACAGAAAGAAATAGAAATAGAGCATGTAAATGTATGGGGAGGAGAGAATTTTCATTTTAGTTTTTCAAAATAAGTTTATTTGATAGGTACTGTTTTGTATCATTTTTAAATTTAATATATTATTAACATTTTCAATGCCATCAATTATTCTTTTTCGAATCTTAATGTATTGTTAATTGTTGCATGATAGTCCATCTTAAGGGGATACTAAAATTTATTTAAACGATTCCCTGGATATTTACAGGTGTTTTTGGTCTTATAGAATGTACCATGATGAAAATTCTAATAAATAAATGTTTGTTCCAATCCATAACTCTTTGTTAAGGATTAACTACTAGAGGTGGAAATTGTTGGTCACAGTTACCCAAATTTTAATAGTTTTGATAAACTGCCCTGCAGAAAGGTTGTACCAATTTATACATTCAAGGGCATTTCTTACAACTGTTTACTTCCTTAGACCAGCAGTTCTCAAACTTTTGTTGTCAGATGCTTGTACTCTCTCAAAAACTACTGAGATCCCCAAAGATTTATGTGGGTATTATGTATGTATTAATATTTACCATATAAGAAATTAAAACTGAGGCTATTATGAAAGTTTATATATTAATTGATTTTAAAAGTAATAAACTCACTATAAATTAATAAAAGTTAACATTTTTATGAAAAATAATTGTATTTTCCAAACTAAAAAATCTCTTTAATATCTGGCTTAATAGAAGGCTGTTGGATTTGCTTCTACATTCAATCCACCTTTGGTTGAAATATGTATGAAAAAAGGTTCTGACTCACACAAAAATGTAACTGAAATAGGGAAAAGCATTTGAACAGCCTTTCTCATATAACTGTAGATATTTTTCTTTGGTACTACCTAAAATTCAACAAGTGTTAGTTTCTTTTTCTTTTTTTTTTTAAAGATTTTATTTATTTACCTGACAGAGAGAGACACAGCGAGAGAGGGAACACAAGCAGGTGGAGTGGGAGAGGAAGCAGGCTTCCCACTGAGCAGGGAGCCTGATGAGGTGCTCGATCTCAGGACCCTGAGATCATGACCTGAGCTGAAGGCAGACGCTTAATGACTGAGCCATCCAGGCACCCCAACAAGTGTTAGTTTCTTAAAGGTTATTTGCGATATGGAAGCAGAAGTCAATGTTTTATATTCTGTTGAGTTGAAATCCAATGGATCTTGCATTTAAATGGTTCTTTTACTCATCCATGATTACCTAAAATCATGTGTAGGTCATGTGTTGAAAAATATTGTTTTTCAGGGTTATGTATATCTATCAATCTTTGGCACATTTCACTATCAAATATCAAAACCCCACATTTATTAGTATCATCATCAGTCTCATCAGAAAATTCTTTAAATACTGGGGAGCTGTCAAGACACTGTTGCTTGAAAGCTTTAATTTTATTATTGGCCGTAAATATTGTCAGTTATTTTCCTTAAAGCCACAAGCTCCCTTCATTTATATTTAAGACAATATCTGCCAAATATACAACTGAGAAAACCCATCCTTCATCCCTCATTCTTTTAGGTGAAAGTGGTGGTCCTTGAACACACACAAGTGCTTTTCCTTGAGACAATTGTCATACTTTTGTATGCAGCAGAAGGGCTTTAAATGTTCTTCCCATTTCATCACACAGAATATTAAAAAGACTTGTACTCAAGGGTTGAGATTTAATGAAATTAATATTTTTACTACTTCACCAAGGACTTTCTTAAGTGAAACTGACTTTTTTCCCCCCTGCATATGAATATTGGTGAAGAATAAAATTATTATCAGTATAGTTTGTTTTCATGGTCTTAATTTGTGCCACGGTACAATTGCTTTGGCACAATCAGTGCAAATCTCAGTCCAGTGAAAAGGCAAATCATATTTTAGGATTACTGTGAAAATAATTTTGGTCTCATGACCCCCCGAAAAGGAAAGAGTGGCTTTCGCCACTGTATTATTACTATGATTATTATAACTGTTCTTCCTATCTATCCCCTCTTCAATGAATGAGGGCGGGGATGAAGTGAGAGATCCTACCTCCTCCGCCCCCCACCAGCAGTGTTTACTGTTTAATCCCACTTACTAATTCTCAGAGAACAAAACTAAAGTTCTCAACTGATAGTGCAAAGACACCACAAAGACACAGGTTCTGAAGCAGAAGAGAAGGTAAACACAAAATTACTTTAAAAAATTATTATTTATGTGTTTAGAGCAAAAATTAGTTTGGTAGAGAGCATCTTATGTCTGTTTTATTTCCATATCCCTCAGACTGACCATGGGATGCCTATCAATTAATTCATTTAGAAAGCCATACACCACAAGAAATAAATTATTTGTCCTCTGGAGCTTGTCACAAGGGGATTTTTAAAAAACCATTAAACAGAAAGACAACTGCTCATCTTCAAAAGATGAAAGGCCACTTCTTCCTCCTCAGCTGATAGTTTCTTAGTAATGATACCTACAATGGATGGTGTTTCACATATTATCAAGCATGTCCATATACAAATAACTTAGCCTCTTTGAACCTCACTTTTCTTACATGTGAAATTGGATTAATAAGAATGCTTTGGGAGTATTTAATAAGACAATGCACATGATGTGTTTAGCACTGTGCCTGGCACCCAGGACGTTTTCAGAATGGTCATAGTGGTGAGAATAGTGGTAGTAGGATCAGTAGTAAGAGTAACAGCTGTGGGAGCTGTTGATTTAGGCATTAGTAACAAGGCCTGGCAGAGTGAACGGGCTCTTTCGTGGTCACCCACAAAGGCAAAGATGGAGCTGTTCTTCAGACCCTGGCTATTTTCACTCCATGCCCCAAAATCTTCCTGCTGAATCACAGCTGTACTTCTGGGGCTCTCAGAAAGTGTCCTTAGCTCTCCTGTTGGCTTGATCTCCCTCCTGACAGTGGGCTTGTCTTAAGCAACTTCCATGCCCGGCATCTCCAAGCCGGACCCCTCCCCACCCTGACAATGGTTCAGTATTTCCAGAGCCCTAACAGGAACGGTATATTTACATGGATGCACAGGTAGTAAAGGGTTTACAGCACACACTTTGGAGTGAGCAAAGCCCGAGTCAGAAACCAGTTTTCTGTTTCTTATACCCTTGACATTGGCACATGGAATGGTGCTAATACTTGTTTCGTGGAACTGCGGTGAAGGTCGTTATATGAAGTAGCATCTGGAACAGCTGAGTGTAAGCACACAGTACCAGGCACACAGTGAGTGATAAATAAATGCCTATTTGAAGACGAAGTCTTACAAAAACAGTTGCTCTTCTGGGTCCCGATTTTTAGTCTCCTAGATTAAACATCTTCACTCTTTTCCTTCCTGCTCAGACCCAGACACATCACAGAATTATAAGAATACTAAAAACTCAGGGCTATCCTTACACAGAATTTTCCCTAACCCTCTTTCTTCTTTGAGCTCCTAAAGTTATTTCATAGAAAAGTGACCTTATTTTTAAATAGAGGGGGCAATTGAAAATCAGTGAACGGACCTACCCCCTAATGATTTTTTTCTCAGACATAATTATAATAATTAGCATTATAAAGTGCTAATTATCTTTGGACACAGAGGACCTGCACACCAGAGACAGAGGTCCGCATTAAGTAAAGTGGATTTCACTTTCTTTAGTTATGAGATTTCTCTATTTTTCTCTTTGTAATGATGCAAAAGATATTTAATACACCAAGCCTCATTATGAAAACTTTTTCCAGTTAAGGAAACTATCTGCTGGCCATCCACAGCCCGCCTCCATACTGAACTTAGGGAGATACAAAGAATTGTTCCAAACTCCTCACTTTTTGTTAGATGACTGTTCTGTAGTTCTAGGCCAATACTGAGAACCTGGGAAGAATCTCAAACTGTAAAGATCATGAGTTTCTTGTTAAGATGACAAATCATTCTTATTAACAAATGGATAGATAAAATCCTACCCTGAGCCTCTGTGGGCGATTGCTGAATGTGTTAGGTATGTACAAGCTCAGTATGTGGTACAAAGAATTTCAAGCTGAATGGCACTGAAGGAATCATCTATTCTAACCATTTAATTTTACAGAGGAGAAACTGAGGCAGAGACCTACTCCCTAAGAGAACCAGAATTGAAACTGTAGATGTGGATGTTTCCAATAGAATTTTTATCACACTGCATTGGGCTTTAAGTCAGAAATCTTCTTGTTAAGTAAAGTCAGGGTCATGTGTTAAAGTGTAAAAAAAAAAATTAGGACAAGTAAGGAGGCATTGGGGTAAGGCTATGAAGAGTAGAACTCTGGACTCCCCTCTATCATCGGTTGTCTGCAATGAATAATTGTTAATAATATCTAGTCCTCACCTCATTAACACAGACATGGGATAGTGAGGCAGATTTTAGAGCAGAATATTAGTAATGCTGAGGTATACAGAGCCATGGACATTTTCTGAGAGCCCCAGAAAACCGTATAATTAGTTCATTCCCCCCAGTCCAATGTAGGCCCTCATCTCCCACTTCAGCCTAGAGATACCGAGTCATCCCTGAGTGGGCCAGTCTCAACCGCCAACAGCTCTATGCAATTGGAAGTTCTCATCTGTGTCAGGTCAAAATCTACCCCCTTCAATGTCCATTCACAGGACCTGTTCTGTATGTTGAAGCACAAATAAATAAGTAGGTCTCACTTTAAAAAATACTTTCAATTATTTAAAAATATGAACATAATCCCCTTAAGTTTTTGCCAAACTGGTGTTTCTCAAACTCAGCTATATCAGAATACCTTGAAGGGCTTGTTAAAACACCTATCGCTGGTCAGACTGAGAGAGGCAAATACTGGATTTCACTCACATGTGGAATAAAAACAAACACAAAGCAGAATCAGACCTATAAATGCAGAAAACGCACTGATGGTTGCCAGAGGGGACGGGAGTGGGAGGATGGGCAGATGGGTGAAGGGGAGTGTACAAGTACAAGGCTTCCAGTTAGGGAATGACTAAGTCACTGGGGTAAAAGGCAGGGCACAGGGAATAGAGTCACTGAGACTGTAACAGCATTGTATGGTGACAGATGGAAGCTACACTTGAGGTGAGCACAGCAGAACATAGAGAGAAACTGAACTACTCTGTTGTACACCTGAAACTAATGTAACTTTGTATGTCAAGAATACTCAAAAAAAAAAAAAAAACCAAAACAAAAACCCAAACAAAAAGCAACACGAAATCCCCACCTATTGCTCTCCCCCATCCTCAGAGCTTCTGATTCGGTAGGTCTGGAGAGGTACCTGTGAATTTGCATCTCTAGCAAGTTCTCAGGCGATGCCCATATGCTGGTCTGCTCACACCCTGAGGTCCCCAGCTCTGTCAGTCCTCTCTGTTATACCTTTTGAGGCATGTTTCCTAATCTGATGTCATTCCATTTGTCCTTTTTTGAATGCTTTAGAAATTTGGCTGTTATCTTTTTTATATTTGTTCAGGCTTTCCTTAGTGGGCATATGTGACTTTTCTTGAGGAAAAAAGTGCATTTTTCTGGAAAATAAAGTTAAATGAAAGTGTAATTACCAATATAAAGCAAGATGACTAAAAAGAATCTGTCTCATTATTATGTTTTTATAGTTTATATACAGATTATTTGAACTAGAATGCATTTGCTAAGTCATTTATTTCTATTTCCATCACTGCACAGTGTGGTGATTGGGGAAAAAGATGCCTTTTTGGTATTAACTTTATTTTCACATTCTGGAGTTTAGGGTAGCATGAGAAGGCCTAAATTTGTAAGCAGAAGGCCTGATTTCACAATCTAGATATCTGGATTTCATGGACACTGTGATGTAGTTTGACTGCGTGTCTTTGGACAACTTTTCAGTTTCCTCATTTTTAAACGGCAATAAAATAGCAACGGCTGCCTTTTATTCTCCATACAGAAGTAAGAGAAAACATAACAGCACTTGTATATCTATGAAGGCTTTGCAAATTTTATTATATCTAATGTTTATTCACATGGCTACTGCTTTCATTTTTTCATCTGGAATTCCCTTTCGTGAGAAGAAAAGAAGTGTAAGAATTTATTTTGCTTATAAGTGTCTTTAGACATGAGCCCCTCCACCCACTGAGCACATTCTACCTTATGTCCCCTAACGCAAGTGAACTTCTAGTTAGACCAAGTTAGTGATGGTGCACTGTCTCCAGAGAACGCCAAACCTATGGTCCACGAACACATGCGGTCTGTGCGTGTTAGCTCCTCTGATCAGACAGTTGACTTGAAGATTCCCCCTTGGAGGCCACAGACAGTGCCTGTTTTCACCCAAGTTTTAAATGTATACCCTTTGTTAAGAAAGAGTGACAGGGAGGGTGCCTGGGTGGCTCAGTCAGTTGAACGTCCGACTCTTGATTTCAGCTCAGGTCATGATCTTGGGGTTGTGAGACTGAGCCCCGAGTGAGCTCAATGGGGTGTCTGTTCGGGATTCTCTCTCTCAGTCTCCCTTTGTCCCTCCCCCTGCTCACTCTCACTCTCTCTCAAATAAGTAAATAAATCTTAAAAGAGAGAGAGAGAGAGAGAGTGACCATGACTTGATATAATTCCTCCTCTACGACTGGGGAAAAAAGACTAACTTTCTAAGAACCTGACCTCCAGCTGAAGCTCCGATTCAATAATCATAGGACAAGTTTTGAGGGACAAGTTTTGGACAGGACTGAGGTGGTTTTTTAATACTCTATATAGACTTTTACCAATTATTGAAGAAAAGAACACAGGGAGAAAATTTGCTGAATCAACTGAATATTCACAAAGGTGGTACTGACATATCTCACATAACAACTTTCCAGGTACCTGCTCTGGGAAAGGTCTACCATTTATTTTCAGACAATTCTCTTTTATTTCATATCACCACTTTTTCACCAAAATGACACTAAATATGCTATTAGATGTGATATTTTGACATTACTGTTTTAGAGAAAGATACTCTCACCAACCTACTCTGTAAGAGTTTCTACTCTGAGAAACCCGTGTGAATTCTTTAAATTGCTCCAGTGCTTGGCTGAGCCCTAAATATGTGCTGTACCCCAAGTGAGAAGGCTGGAGAGATGGTATCTGTGCATCTCTTTATTCGGCTGTGTGTCCTGTTTCCATTCGTTTTGAAAAGCTCTCTTTCTTAGTCTTGTTTTGCCTTGAAATTTTTTTCTTCTCTGTGCTAAAACTTTATTTCTATCTAGTTTGACCTCAAGGAAACCATCAGCTCACGGAAGGTTAAAAAAACAATTTATGAAGAAAGTGATGCAGAAAGAAAAATGCATTTTCCAAAAAAATAACTCCTTTGGAGCCCTTCCACAGTACCTACTACTTTCTGTTGTCTTTTTTCTAGATTGAATGTCACAAACTTTCAACTCATTACATTCTCAGTACAGGCTGTACTTAACTAAGCTTCATGTTATTCTTTGTTATTTATACAAGCTTCTTTCCATGTTCAACTGATGTCTTCTTCAACTGAGTTCTCCTTTTGATTGTTATATTTTGATACAAATTGATCATCGATGTAAAGAACTCAATTGATATATTTTGGATGTAATGGGTTGGGATGGAACACATTTAAAATTAAAAGAAAACTTTTTTCATTTAATAGCTGCTCCCTTGGAGATAAAGTTTTCAGGGATACATGAAAGCCATTAAGCCAGGCATTCATGTACATTTAAAAATTCACAGCAAAAAGAAGTGACAATATACTCCAGCAGAGGGATGGAAGTTTGAACCTTAGTTGCCTGATTCCTGGGACAAACCAATTCTTTATTCTTGGATATTTTTCCAGGATGCCCCCTTTCCCTTCTAATCTCCAGGTCAATATTTATAGCTGAATGATTCTCAGCTCTTTAAAAGACGGGCTGGCTGAATCAGTGGCTGTCTCAGACAGACTTTAAATGTATTTTCAGCATGTCTTCAGACAGTTACTTTTCCTCTGTTCAATTTTGTTCATCTTCTTACTTAACTTTTCAAGTGCTACTGTTTCCTTTTTAAATGTGGTATTGAGAAGCACAAACATTATTGGAAGAGAGAGTCTTGCTAGCATAATTGTGCATTATCTTCCTTTTATATTGCAGATGGAAAACATTAAATCTAGGGGGAATAGAAATCTGCTCAATCAGATAATGATAGTACAATTTCCTTTAAAAATACTTACCTGTGGAGAAGAAAAGTACTGATTTTTTAAGGTGGCAACTTTCCATCATTTTTAAAAAGAGCCAAATGACACAGGGAGTTAAAATTCTGTCTTTTGGGAGCCAAACTTCCTTGCTGATGCTACTCCTTTCCCTCTTGCAATTTGGTATTTTAGGTAAGGATTTGGGTGGGGTGGGAGGAGGGAGTACTCCTGTAGAGCAGTATATCATAATTTGGGGATTCGTAGAGTACTTAGAAAGCACACAGTGCTCTGTCCCATGTCTTATATTAAGTTTTAGTAACAACAATTCCTCACAAAAATTTTTAACAGCTTTATTAAAGGATAATTGATAAAGAGTAAACTGCCTATATTCAGTGTGCAATATGATAACTTTGATCTATGTAGAAATCCATGAAACCATCATCAAAATCAAGATAATGAGCATGGTCATCCCCAATAGTTTCTGCAGTCCTTGACCCTGGTTGGAGATAACTATGTATCTGCTTTCTGTCCTTACAGATTAGTTTATATTTTTTAGAGTTTCATTTAGGTGGAATTATACAGTATATAGTCTTCATTGTCTGGCTTCCTGCATTCTGTGTCATTATGTTTTAGAATCATCGAGATTATTGCTAGTATCAACTGTAGTCTGTTCATTTTTATTGTTGAATAGTCTTGTGTGGACGTGTGCTTTCATTCATTTTGGGTAAATAAATAGGAGTGGAATTGCTGAATGGTTTGGTAGCTGTCTATTTACTTTTAAAGAAATCACCAAACTACCTTCTAAAAAACACCTTCTGAAAAAACAAACACAAAGCAGGACAAAGTACTTTAAATAATGGTTTTTAAGACAGTGAACAAGGTGGGCAGGTATTTTGGTCCCTCTTACTCCATTTTGGCCAGAAGCAGAACAATAATTAATTTTAATGAAGAAAAGAAATAGTCAAGGAGAGCTTGAGATTTCATTTTTTTTTTCAAAAACTGCATGAAACTTTAGTTAAAAGGGATAATATCTGAAGTATTAGCCAAACTGGAGTTTTACTCCACTGCCATGTTCACAATGGTTCATATAGAGATCTGGAATTTCATATGGCTGCAAAATTTTGTGATTTGACAAATGATAATTTTCATTATAATGATAATTCTGATTAATTCCAATCTTCAGAAATATAAACTTTGCCAGGTAAAAAGGGAAAATTTTCTTTTGTGTAATAATTTCCAATGTAAAGGTATTTTAATATACTAACACTTCAATTTCCTGAGTCTTTCTTCCAAACTGGAATCCTTGTAGAAGTCTTTGAAAAATACTTACATCGAGCATTCTCCCTTCTCTGTAAAATATGGTTCTTACAGAATACAGTTGTTTCTTAGACATGAAAATTTGAAACTCTAGCAGTTAGAAGGAAATAAAATCTAGAGAGCTGGGCTCATCCGAGCTTTAGGGAGAAGTGGCTAGCTTTGAAGACCTCTGACAGGAAATGACTGGATACTTGCTGGAGAAATGGCTGTTACTTAGCTCATCCTCACAGTGAAAACTCATACATGTGTGCAATAGAAATGCTAAGGATCTCCATTACAGGTGTATACTGTACTACATGACCTCTTATTAGCTCTTTATGATATTGACTCTTCATTGCCCTCCCTAACCCTTCTCACTCCTGCCAAAAATCCCACAACCAAATCTTTTATTTAATTTCCAGGTATCCATATCTTTTCGGATAAGATTTACTTGTCTGACTACTCCTAGAATTATTTATCTAGCCCAACACTGCCACACCCTTCATGTTCAATCTTGTCTCTATAAAGATGGTGATTGCTAATTCAGAATGCAATCTCCAAAGATGAAATCAGCTCCATCAACCCAAATAGCTGTCTCAAAAATCCCTAAAATCATTTTTGTTCAAGGCTTGACATGTTGTCTTCATCAGCCCAGCCATGTGTCCATCATAAGTCCCATCAAAGAGCTGACTGTTTTCTCCACACTGTTTTGAAAGTCTAATTTAAATGTTAACCAGCCCAGCAGTAATACAATTCGGATTGTTAACAGCAACCTCCAGACTCAGAGACAGTTCAAATGACCATTATCTGGAAAAATGAGACAGAGTGAAGAGCTGTTTCTTATTATGATGCTTAATTTACAAATTAAAAGCTCCTCAAACCCTCATTTCAGAGCTAGCCCTATTTGGGGCAGTGGTGATGGATAACAAACATTATTCTAAATAATAAAATTGTTTTAAAATATAGGAAGACAAAATAATTATACTTAAATTGACAATTTTTTTCAATTCCTTAAAGCTTTCACAACTATGAAGTGATCAAAATTGTTAGGGGCATTATATTAGTCTATAAATAAACATGTGAAATAATATAATATTTACTTAATTTACTTTAAAGTTTTCCTTAGCTATCACTGCCTAGAGTTTATGCCAAGTCCATCTTTCTAGATTGTAAGAAAACATCTGCCTTTAAACATGTAGAGAAGTAGAGGTATTCAAGATTGGCATCATTAACTCTTATTAAATATTAACATACATGTATTACATATATATGTATGTATTTAAGAACTAAGATCATATGGAATGTCAAAGATTATGAATAATGATTCTTGCAGATTGCTGGTCTACAGGGGCTCAGAATTATTATCATCTGAGGAGAGTTTGTCAGACCAGTGCTTTTCAAATTTCAGGGATTGATACATTTAATTTTTGTGATAGACAGGATCTAAGGTGGCCCCCCCCAAGTCCCTTCCTCTTGGTTAACGCCCTTGAATAATTGCTTCCATTTGTGTGTGTAGCGGACCTATGATGTGCTTCTAACAGAGTGTGGTAAATCTCTCAGGGCATTTGTGATTCCGTGTATGTGATCATATTATGTGATTGTAGAACTTGTTTTGCAAGGAGATTTGTTGTCTTGCTGGCTTTAAAGAGCAAGCTGCCATGTTGTGAGCTTCCCTATGTAAAGGGTCATGTGGCAGGAAACTAAGGGTAGCCTCCAGCCAACAGCCAGCAAGAAACCCAGCCCTTAGTCCAACAAGCCCACAAGGAACTAAGTGCTGACAAAAACCAAGTGAGCAAGGACATGAGTCCTTCCCCAGTTGAATCTCATGTGAGATCCCTGCCCTGGCTGACATGTTGATTGCAGCCTTACAGATGACTCAGCCAGGCTATACACAGATCCCTGACCCACAGAAAGTGTGACAAAATAAGAGTGTGTTTTTATAAGCTGCCGAATTTGTGGCAATATCGTTACACAGCAACAGGTAATTGATATAACGAGTTATAGAGTAAATTTGGTAAGTGGCAATCTACAATTTAAAAAATGAAATAGAATAGAATAGATGAATAGAACCGAATGATGTATAAGCCTATTTCATTAAAATTTTACTTTATTTATATAGTATACATATATATATTGACAGAGGGTCACAATATAAATGTATTCATAATGTGGGTTGTAGTAAAAAAATTGACAAAAATCTTCTGGAAGAGACCTTTTGTAGTTTTAAAGGTATATATTCTCAATCTATGAACACTTTACAAGGCCTGTGAATGCTGCAGAAGCAGGAGGATAGGAGCGGCCAAGGAGAAAGTACAAGTACATCAGGAAAGGGATTTGCAAATGGCCAATGTCTGCAAATTGGGAAACCCTTTTCCAGACCAAACCTTGGTTTACCAAAGAACTAGAAACTCAGGGGGTTAAGTCAGAGAGGTTAAGACTTGCCTTGCTCACTGCCTTGCATGTGGGATCAAACACTGGAGAAGAAGAATGAGCCTTTGCTCAAGTTTACTTAAACCATAGACTCTCTTGAGTTAAAGAAGTTACACTGGTAGGGAATGTGTACGTGGTTGTGATGTGGCTAAGTGTCTGAGGGGGGATGTGTGGTGTATGTGTGTTTCCTGGTGGTTCCCATATCAGACATTGTGCTAGACACAGCCAACGAGACAGTTAAGGCATATCTCTTGTCCTTTCAGAGTTTATAGAGGAATAGATCATAATAGTTAGTCATAAACCCTAATAATCAATAAATTGGTGAAATTATTGATTATTAGAAGGCTCTTTTGAGAGTCGTGTAAAAGATTCAAAAGAACGTTGACTTTCACATTAGAAGATGTGAGGTCACATTTTAGCTCCACTTTTTGCTGGTCTTATGATCTTGGACAATGAAACCTCTGTGAGCTTCATTTTGCTCATGTATGTAATTAAGATCTGAGTTCTTTCTTCACTGAACTATGTATAGTCAGGCTTCTCCAGAGAAACAGAACCCATAGGGTATATATATATATATAAAGAAATTTATTTTAAGGAATCAACCCACATGATTATGAAGTAGGTCAAGTCTAAAATCTTCAGGGTGGGACGGCAGGCTGGAGACCCAAGGAAGAGCCAGTGCTGCAGTTTGAGTCCAAAGGATGTCTGCTGCACAAATCCCTTTTGCTCAGGGAGGGCCGATCTTTTGTTCTATTCAGGCCTTCAACTGATTGACCAAAGCCCACCCACATCATAGAGAGGAATATGCTTTATTTTAAAGTCCACTGATTTAAACGTTAATCTCATCCCAAACAACTCTCACAGAAATATCTAGAATAATATTTGGCCACATCTCTGAGTACCATGGCCCACCCAAGTTGACACATTAAAATTAACCATCACACATTCACCCCCTGTTAACATGGCCCCCATACGCATCTCCTTAAACTGAACTTCACCTCCAGATAAAGGTCATACCTCCACCTGACATGATACGACTATCCTGTGTGCAGGTGAAAACACATTAATCCTTTTTTCAGAAGAGGATGTAGAGTCGTTGGATGATGTTTACCTCTCTCCTTGATATCCCAAAACCTAATACTATAATATTGATATCCCCAAACTAAATACTATGATGTAAAGTTAACAGCACTTCAATACTATGATATAAAGTCAGCACACCTTATGTTAGATAATAAGAGTATAAGAGAGGGAAGAAAATAAAGATGTTATATATATATATGAATATATAAAATATTTATAAAATATATAAAAATATAAATATAATAAAACATATATTTATATACCACTGGCCCTTGAATGATGTGGGAGTTAGGGGTGTTAACTCCCCCACACAGTTGAAAATCCCTGTATAACTTTTGACTCCCCCAAAACTTAACTACTAATCTGGAAGCCTTACCAATAACATAAACAGTTGATTAACACATAGTTTGTATGTTCTATGTATTATATACTATATTTTTATAATAAAATAATCTAAACAAAAAAATGTACACTTACAGTTCTGCACTGTAAAAAAAATCTGCAATAAGCTGACTCATGCAGTTCAAACCCAAGGGTCCAAGGGTCAACTGTATGTGTGTGTGTGTGTGTGTGTGTGTGTGTGTGCATATAGTAGCTAGATTTTCCAGCACATGGCATATTGTTATTAAATGCTGCTTCTTCACACTGTACTTTGATCTAGGATCAGTCTCTGCTACCTAGTGTCATACGTTAACTGTGGTAAGAATTAGCCTCTGTACAAACGTGGGCATAAGAATTTGTATGTGGTATGTGCTCACACATTTTGGTAAATAATAAATTACGTGTGCAGTAATTAGGTGCCTGTTTCTTTTATATAAAAGATCATCTACTTAATTTTTTGCATTTTAGGCCAGGGCACAGAATTGTAGAATTCTTGGCAGAGGAAATCAGGGTTTTCTATTTTTAAGAGTCTAAAACTAAATTTTCAAAAATTCTGCCTGCACATAATGAAATAGGCCCAAAAGGCTGCATGGGAATTGGGCACCTATCTGAATTATTTGCCCTGAAGTGGTGGTAATGATTGTGTGTGTGTGTGTATGTGTGTGTGTGTGTGTGTGTATACATATACATATGTATGTGCATAAAATAACTCACTTTTAAATCTCCTGCAATTGATACCTGAAACTTTATGTAATTTGCTCAATGTTCAATCTAACTATATATCCACAATTTAATTGAAAATCCTGCCAACATTATGTACGTTACCCCCTGCTCTATCCTAGCTAATCTGAAAAATAAAGAAAAATATTGGACTTTGAGCATTTAATCCAGACACAGATAAAGAGCTCTACCACATACATTGCATTTATATTCTCCTTTCCACTTATAAAATGTCTTTTCCTCAGTAAGGCAAGAGATGCATGTCTATGTTAAAATTCTAGTTCTACCTTCATAATACTCTTCCTAATTCTACTCTGAGTATAATAGGTAGCAAATATTTTTTCTATTAATTAAAGTCCTTCACTTTTGGGATGAATTTTTTTGAAAGCTCTCCAAGCCTCTCGTGCTCTTTAAAAAATATCTTCTCCCATGGAAATGTTTAATTCACTACTTGATACTATAAAAATTAAAAAGTACTTACTCAAACTCGTTTATTTTGTCCTTCCTTCTCCAGTGCCCATTATTCCCCTCCTCCTAGGCTCAAGCAAATATGATGAGGGGAAGAAAAATGTCACTCATGCACCTGCACAAGAGTCTATGGAAACTCTTGCATACCAAGAAGGTTAGTCCACATTATAGCTTTCTTCCCATCCAAAATTATAATAATCAGGATGGCTAATGATTGGGAATTTAAATTCTGCTTTCTTATTTCCAATCATTATGCTAAGATCACAGAGATAAATAAACTTTTAGCAGTGTGTAGGGAAAGAAAATCTTTTCAAATTCACCAATCAAGTTATTCTAAATCCAATCTTCCTATGCCTTGCAAAATCAGCTATATCTGGTTGTTTTCACAATTTCCTGATTAAATCTGTCAATAGATTTTCTGCTGCTCATTCCGTTATTTATCCAGAGCATTAATGAACTTCTCTACTTCCTGTGGATCCATAAATATTTCTATTTTATTATCAAAAACAACCCTTAATTGGACTAAAAATAGGATTGTAGATCTATCCGCTCTGCCTAAGTAGTGAATTAACTTTTGTGGCTCCAAAGTCACCATTTATTTTTTCATCACTCACTGCTATTTATTGCATGCCTACCACACGCCAGGCACCGTTCCTGGGGCTCAGGATTAAATGGTGAAAAAGGCAAGCAGGGCCGCCGCTCCCACAGATGTTAGATTCAGTGAGAGAGATAGTTAAAAAACATGTCACCAAATAAAGCAGAAACTTCTTATGATGAAAAGTTGTACAGGAATACAGAACAGGGAAATCTGGAATGTGGTGACTAAACGGAGGCAAGGAGAAATGTGTGCCAAAGAAGAGGGGCCCAGGAAGTCCTCTTGGAAGAGCTAACATCTGAACTGCTGTCAGAATAATGAAAAGGAACTGGCCAGGCACAGATCCAGGGGAGAGATTTTTTCAGACAGCAGGAACAGCAGATGCAAAGGCTCAGAGTCAGGAAATTGGTGTGTTTGGGGACACTGAAAAAGACATGTGATTGGATCTAAGTAAACAAGTAACTGCAACTAACGTGACATTGGTAATGTTCCCACGATCTGTCTTCAATAATAATGGCTAAAATGTACTGGGCTCTCTGTATGAGCCAAAGACCAGGAACATTCATTCGTTACCTCAATCAATTAAAAAATAACCGCATAAGGAAATTAACTTTTATTATTTCCATTTTCCATTAAACTGAAGTTCAGAGAAGTGAGTGACTTGCTGAAGGCTATTTATCTAGTAAGTGGACCAACTCAAACTGAACCCAGCCCAGTTCCTTAACCAGTAAGTCACAGTGCCCACTTTACCTCTTTCCCACTAATAATTTGGACTATTTTCATCTTGATTTATGAATTACTTTTGCAAGTAGCATTTAGCCACTTTTGTTTCAGGACTACTATACACAATAATGTCAGTATCTGTGTAATACTTTACCTACTAGGTAGGAGGCAGTGATATGCTGGTAACTGCCGAGCAACTAACCCCCATCTTCCCCCAAGAAAGCCCTGATTTGTGGCATTTGTTGATTTCCATAGTGTAAATACTCCCACAATGGCCTATTTCAAGTTAACAATGAGTCATCTGCTAAATGTGCAATCGAGGAGAGATGTGCCCAATCAGCTCCTATGAGCCAGAATGAATGGGCTCCAATATACCACTGCTAGGAGATGCCCAATAAATATTCATTTGAAAGAAAGCCTACCCATAGGAAAACAGTTTGGAATCCCTTTGATGAAAGTCAGAATCACAAAGGCTAAAACCAATTGCATTTTATTACTTTCCATCTTCTAAATTTACTAGTTGGGAGAAAGGTAGGAGGCCTTTCATGGAAAAAAAAAATGGA
Source organism: Callorhinus ursinus (assembly GCF_003265705.2). NCBI lineage: Eukaryota > Metazoa > Chordata > Mammalia > Carnivora > Otariidae > Callorhinus > Callorhinus ursinus. The sequence continues at coordinate 124,675,805 of NW_027397063.1, read as the reverse complement.
TGTCTTTTCCCCTGATTTGTGCCAGTTGAGAGTTTTATCACTGCCGCCTGAAACGTTTCGCCATTGAGTTTGCTCATCGTTGAGCACATCATCTTCTTGAATATAATGTACACAAATGGTTATTTCAAAATGAAGAGGCACAGCACCTTAGGCACCTATATAAAAGTTCAGGATGGTTTTGCTAATTGAGAATTTAGGAGACCAAGCCCCTGGATGCAGCACCTGAGGAATTGTTTTACAACATGGAAGCCATTAGACAATATGGACCTTCTATGAATGAGCGGGAATCCTTGCGGTAGGGGTGGAGAAACTGCCTTCCAAGTGCAAATTCCAATGTGGAATCACCAGATAATAATTCATGACAGAGATACAACATATGCTCTCCCGATAGAGTGGGAGTTACAGGACACAGAGAGCAAGTAAGCAGCAGAAACTCCGTGAGTTACGGCACCTCATTGCCATTATAAAACATCTTTATTGGGAGGGAAAACGCAATATTTTGGTAGAAGGAGATGAAGGAGGTAGTCTGGATTGCTCACTTATGGTAGAATGTGCAATTTTACAGCTGGGATATGCCCGTCTGCTCTGTTTTCCTTGACTCACAGCCTATCCTGAGCAGGCGTTGAGTATACACACTTTAATCCGCAAGGCAATCAAGGTGCTTAGGTAGAACCTGGGAAATGGAGAATTTTATGAAAGGGGAGCCTATATTTTCTACATGAAGTTCTCAGCACCATCCTCTCCATCTCTTTTTAAGCATTAATTTGACTTGCGCTACTTCTAGGAAGCTGTGTTAGTGGTCATTGTGTGTGCGTTCTTGAGGCAAGTGGATTGATTCCCGCCCCCCCCCCCCCCATATAAAACACTTTGTTGTTGTTGTTTTACTGTTCAAGTTTGGAAGTGGCTGCCATTTCATTTTCTCAGCAAAGTCTCAATGCTAAGAACACATCATTGGAGTCAGGTGCAGAAGCCTGGTGCCCTCGGATCCTTGAGGCTTAGAGCAAATGTCTGCTTTACTTTCCCAGTGTCAGAGAAGAGGGCAGCTTATAAAGTCATCAGGGAGTTGCAGTCAATCTGAAGTTTTAGAGCTGTAAAGAAATTGACCATGCAAATCCTTCAGTAAGTGTAGTGTGGGAGATTCCCCCCCCCCCCCAGGAGCAAGGGAAGGGAACTCATACTCTCTCCAAAAAGTTTTCAATCTAGTGTTTCTGCATTTTTTAAAATTCTTTCTCATGAAAGGATAAGTTAAAAGAGTTGAACCCTTTATCTGCTTGGCAAATCAGAATATCAGAATAACATGAGGAAGGTTGATAGCCAAAGATAGGAGTCACGGAGAATGGAGATGAAAATGCATGATATTTAGAAGTCTCTAGTCTACCTTATCATTTTCATCAAAGAGAATATAATTCCTCTATGCAAACATATGAGTGAATTCCTATATTCATTCTTTCTTAAATCTCCTGCTTGTTTTGTTTAAATGTTCCTTTAAAATATTTTGAATCTCAATCATATGTTGAGGGGTTTTTGAAAGCTGAGAGGTCATCAATTTCATGATTTCAGTGATATGACTCTGGAATGTCATTATTTTCCTCTTATAAATTTGATCACTAAAAAATCCCATAAAATGGTCATGGTGATTCCCTGTAAGGTAGTCTCCTAACATCTAAGTTTAGAAAGGAATGTTTCAAGGGGTACTTTATGTTGATACACATTGCTGTGAAGTCTTCTTTATTTGTTATTGTCTTTTAGAAAGCATGAAAATGTTTTTTCTATTTGGAGTTGTTTTCAGGAAATATGGACTCTTGTCTCTCTCGATACCTCCTGGCTACACTCACTTTCTATGCTATTTGTGTATCTACATTATTCATGCTTACAAACCCAGCTGTAAAATAAAAATAGAGTGAATGAATGAGTTCTAAGGATCAACATAAAAATACGGCCTGAACTCCAGCCAAACCTTGACTCTAACTTACTTTACCTAGTTCAACCCTTCCTTATCTCATCCAGAAATTCTGTTAGTCAAACTACTTCTCTTCTGAAAACCTGCTCAGCTGAAATTAGGTTTGATGCCCAGGACTTTTCTTAATTAAAATGATAAAATCTATAATATTCCATGTGTTCTGTATATATCCCCAGATTCCCTGTAAGACCTGGAAAGTTTTCATATCAATCAAAAATGAAGAAAAGTACCTTGTTCTGTTTCTCCATTTTTGAAATTCAGCCCCCTTTATTTTTATTTACTCACCGGTCGGGAAACGTTGTGTGGCTTTCTTTGAAGCCCTGAAAAAATTAATACGGAATGGCCCCAACTTCACTATGCTAATATTCTGGGAGGCACCGTCCTCAGAGACCATCTTAGGCTGGCAGCTGCTGTTTCTGATGCTGGTAAATTGAAAAGCAAAATACCACCGACACAGCGAAAAAGCATGGTCAACTTTACATCAGACTTCATTGTTCCTGCTGTAATGCGCTGCTTTCCACACATAATAGTGACTGAGCTGGGTGATCCTTTTCACTTAGGGGAAAAAACGTTTCTAAACTCATTTTGTCAGCTCCAGAGTTTCCTATGTCTAAAACAAAGAATTATATATGTGACAGGGCTCAACACTGGGACTAAGAGATCGCCTAAACCTGGAATGAAAAACATATAGTTTTCTGGCAATTTGAGCCCTTTGTAAATTTTCCTCTCAAGCTGATTCACATGGCTGAGTAGAAAAATGTGTATTCCTCATTGAACTCCAACCGGCAGCTTCCTAGCTTTCTGCCGTCAGTTGTAGTGAAATCATTGTCAATTAATCAACTGGAAGAGCAAACACCTGCCCAATTTATTATTATTTTTTACAAGTAATTAGGGGGTCCAATAAAGCAGCAGGAGTAGATACATTTTCAGGTAAAAGCGTATGTCAAAACCTGCATGTTTCTAAGCAATCCCACAGCAGAGAGAAAGAGAGACAGAGACAGAGACAGAGATATATATATATATATATATATATATTTCTTTTGACAACAAACAACCACAAACAAATTCTGAAATGTGGAACAAAAAGGCTTGTCAAGCAACGATCTTTATTGCCTAGGATCCCAGCACCTGTGAGTATATTTAAGAGCATTACGTGTGACAGATCTATGTAGGTCACAGTTGTGGAGGTAGCACAGGTACCGTTGGCCGGGGTACAGACAATGAGCTTGTATCCACCGGTTTTATGTATATTTTGTAAGCAAGACAACAGAGACAGACGGAATTTTGTCTCTTCTCCAGAGAGAGGGAGAGGGAGAGAGAGAGAGAGGGAGACAGAGAGACAGAGGGAGAGACACAGAGAGAGAGAGCAGGAGAGAGGGAGAGAGAGAGAGAGAGAGAGAGAGCGAAAAGCAGCCGGGTGGCAGAAGCCCATGTACACTTGCACAAAACAGGTGGTGTTCTAGTTAGGATGCCATATTTGCTATTTAGGGTTCTTGTGATCTCTGGAAGATGGGTAAGCTATAGGGTGCGTAGGATGAATCTACACAAAGCATCCCTAGCGCTCCAAGCCTACAGGCTCCGAGCGACCTGGCACTCCACATACCGAGATGGGTTATCTCAGCAAGCCTGCGACAGAGTCTCTGTGAAATTTGGGTTACCACATTTAGCTGTGGGATTACAGCACATAATACCACAGATAGGAGATAATGCCTGAGGCGTGCGGCTGTGGCGATGTAAGCCTCGTAAGGCTAATTATGGCAGATTTGGGGGTTGGGGCAGATAGAGGGGAGGCAGGACGTGGAGTGGGTAATATAGCGTGGCTTGTGGCTCGTTAGTGGCTGTCATGGCATGCTTGCCCCCACAGCCTGGTACTCCACCTACCCTGACAACCCAAACAAAGCTATAAAATGTCATTCTGTGCTTCCATCCTTTCTGGGGCAGACAGCAATAAATCAGAATTTATTTTTCTCAATAGGAGTCCAACAGCACATAAAAAGAGCAGAATTTATTTTTATTTTTTCTCTTACTTTTCACTGTCTTTTTGGAGGCTGAAGTGATAGGTTAACATTTTCTCTCTGATGGCACTGTATGAATTTTTTCTTTAATGATTCGTGTTCGCTGCGTCCAGTGGCCAGAAGCTCTCAAGATATTTGTGAAACAAGTTGTCATCTCATGGTACCTCACCAAAACTTTCTTTTTTCACATTTTTTTGTTAGTGAGCTTTATTTCTCACTGTATTTCTGTTGAATAATCTCCCCAACACTTGGACAAGTCCTGGACAAATCTGGTAGAGTTCAGAATAAAACTGAACTGTGGTGGGTGATAATTCTTGCTAGTCCAGCTATCTCGAATTTTGAACCTGTTCACATTTCCCGTATCTCAACATTTCCTTCTGATTGACAAAGACCATTCAAATGCTCTATCAACTCACAAAAGCCATTACCTCGTCTCAATTTTCTCAAAAGGAAACAATGCTTCTCATTATCTATGCTCTACTCTTATAACAGTTGTTAGGAAGCTCAAATGTAAAAGGTGTTTCTCCCATAATTGAAGTACTTCCAATGTACAACTGTATTGTACTCTCTCCTCCCTTTCTTCTAGGTGCAACTCTTCTTGATCTTGGAAAAAGGCACAATGAGATTTGGAACATCTGAAAGACCTAAGTTGTCCAGAAAGTCTTAAGATATATTCTGAAAAATACTAGATATGGTACTTATTAGTGCTATTCATGGGTTATTTTAGGATCTCTGCATTTTGGGCACATATTAAGATTATTATTTCCTGGGCGCCTGGGTGGCTCAGTTAGTTAAGCGACTGCGTTCGGCTCAGGTCATGATCCTGGAGTCCCGGGATCGAGTCCCGCATTGGGCTCCCTGCTCAGCGGGGAGTCTGCTTCGCCCTCTGACCCTCTTCCCTCTCGTGCTCTCTCTCTCTCTCTCTATCTCATTCTCTCTCTCAAATACATAAATAAAATCTAAAAAAAAAAAAGATTATTATTTCCTGCCCCCTTGTGTTTGCACAGAGCCATCTGATTAGTTCTGCACAATTAATCATGATCAGAAGGGCTGCGAGTCACCTCTGATCCAGGGCATTTAATGGTTGATATATGTAGGAGATTTTTCAGAGCTTTCTTTTTTTCCTCTAGCATGGCAACTGGCCCACTTCATATGCTAGCTCTTCCTTCAGGTTTGGTCCATGAGTAACTGTGATGAACACAACACTCCTGCTGATCCCTAAGGACATGCTGGGCATGGACCATAAGCAGGAAGTCAATGTGTGTTGAAATAAACCATTGAGATTGGGAAGGCTCTTTGTTACCTCAGCCTAACCTAGCCTATCCGGACTGTTAAACTAGTTCCTGGGACTGCAGTACATGTGGTGTGCAACGAAGGGGTGCCAGGTGAAACAAGTTTGGGAAAAGCTAGTTTGAACAAGATGATATAGGTTACCTAGGCTGTTTCAGATTCATTAATGGCCCGTGAATCTTCCTAAGCCTATTGTAAAGAAATGAAAGCATCCCAATACAGTACTTTCTATTTGAGGATCATCCCAAAGGACTCACGTGCCAAAGAATGCATGCCAACTCTCCGCCACCTCAGTCAGCCTTTGTCCTTCTGTGACGGCATCGGGACAGTCTTCCTCGCTCCTTGGTAACGCTAGCTCATGGCATGGTGCTGGTTTCACTGCAGTTCCACGTTCCCTGTAATCCATTTGCTTGAGGAAATCTATAAATTCATTCTCCTTTTGAATGTTAGCTAATTTCAAAGGCAAGTGTATAATATTTTGCACGTGGAGGAGAGAGCGGTGCTATTCTCTAGAAGGTGAAATATATATATATATATATTTAAAACACATAGACTTTGATATTTTTCTGGCTCACTAATTTCTTTTCTTTTTCCGATTAAAAAATACACCTCGTTTATGAGAAAAAAATATATTACCATACATGCTACAAATAGAAGCCAACACCCCAAAGAAAGTAACTGCTGCTAAAAGCTGGCTAATTGAAATGTAATTCATTAGTTTCAAACAGAAGTGGCTCTGCGTGTGCATGTGCGCAAGCGCGCGCGCACACACACGATTACACACACATGTCGAATTTTGGCCTCATAACCCTTTCCAAGGTTGCATTTATGCTTCTTTATCTGGCAGTGTTTTTGCTGCACTTGAGAAACTGGAAAAATCTATTGTATTGAAAACTAAAGGTGGCCACTCACACACAAAGTCTGACTATGTTTTTTTCCGCGACTATTTTCTGCTGGGGGATGATTGTATAGACGCCAGCCTAACAAAGCATTCTGTCTGTCAGGGGTGTGCTGAATTTGGAGAGAGTGATCAGAACTTAATTCTCAAAATGTTACTCTGATGCAAATCGAGGGCAGTCTATTTCAAGAGACTCTAGTTTCTTTATTCAAAGTCACCCTGCATTTCTGGAGCTAATTTGGTCTGAAAAGTAACCAGTTAGGTGAAGAACCAAAGTGTTTCCAAGCCTCAGGCTGCAGGTGGCTGAGATAAAAGTAAATCCCAAGCTGTTAGAAGAAGAAAAGGAAGTGGAGGAGGAGGGAAAAAGTAAAATAAAGAGAGAAAAAAAGGAAATGAAAAGGAAGAAGGAAGAAAGGAAGGAAGGATGGAAGACAAGAAGCATGGAAGGAAAGTAATTCTGCTCCTGCGCTCATTTACTTTCTGAATTGACACACGAGCAGCCCAGATCTTATCAGATAATACACACATTTAGAAATCCGTCTGCACGTGTCTATGTTCCTACAGCCCATTCTGCCTAGCTAAAACAACATCTTTTTTTTTTCCCCGAAAAATCTGTTTCCTTCTTACATAGTCCAAATGTTAGAATGTGGTTTGAATTCTTTTTTGAACATTAATTTAAACAGTATGGGAATAGATCAGCCCTTATAAGTCTAAATAAAACTTCCTTCGACATATATAATATGGTGTGCTTATTTGGAGGCTAATGGAGCTGGAAAGAAAAAGTGGGAAAGAGTTAAATACAGAAAAGAGTAAGCTTCATGGGAGTTTTTTTCTTATAAAAATTTAATTGCTCCTTATTTTTTTTCCATCCAACCTATTTAGCAGAAATTTACAGCAAAGCTTTAAACTGGTTTTCATACCAGCATTCCAAATGTTCGGATATTTTGACCTGAATAGAAAAATGCAAATAACACAGTGCCACTTAGTGGAAAGGGAAAAAAAAAAAAAAAACCCATGTGGATGAGGAAGAAAGTCAACAGGCATCCAAATCGTTGCCTGGAATTATAGATACAAGTCATGTTTGACATTCAGATGCTATGCCTTTTGATGGCTTTCAATCACATTAAATTTCTACTGCCACAATAAGTAAATTGTGTCACATGCTATCACAACAAACATTTCCAAAAAGAGCATGGAGGAATCTATTCAATGCTGATAGTATAGAAACATTATAAACTCTATTCGCTCAAGGAGAGAAATTTTGGTAACTTCTTAAGGTGAGGCAGTCTCATAAACTGATAGAACCATATAATTTTTGTAGCTATATGAATTATAATCAGACACAGACCGTGCTCAACAGAGCAACTTTCTTCTCTGCATTAAGGCAGAAGTCACATTCTTAGGAAAACTGGCGGATCATTCACTTCCATAGTGTTTTGAGGACCTTGAGAAAGCCAGAACTGGGGTGGGACCACATCTCTCCAGCTTATGGTGAGTCAGGGGCCAGGGCCACCAATTTCGTTTGCAAGCTAAATATTTTTTTTCCACTAATAATGAAAGTCACTCTCTAAAGTGAAGCTTTTTGTAACTATTGTCGCATCGTCCTTGGGGGTGAGTTTTGTAATGCCTTTAGGTGTCTCCCTGTGTACCTGTTAAATGTAATCATCCATCACGCTATCCAATAGCATTTCATTATTCTAATATTTTGCAAAATTCACAGCATGCATGGACAAAAGCACTGACTCTATTTATGTACATATAACTTGACACACCCAATAAAGAGCATCAAGGCGCTCTTTCCCTCTCCCACTCCCTCCTGTTCTCTGTTGAAGCTAGAGCTTATTTATCCAGCTCTGAAGTGCTCTCAAAGTCTGCTTCCTCCCACCGCCTCTCGGCTTCCCAGCACACTTATAAAAATGCTACCTTTGGATACTAGGTTTTATTTTTACAGCCCACCCCTGCCAGCACTCCGCTGTGACCCTCACGTAGGTAACTCAGCAGGATACATTCAGAAAGTCTGTGGTCTTCCATCGGGCCAAGTTATGATCTTTTAGGCTGGGTGGTGCTGAATGCAAATGGCAGCACTGATGGTTTTACAAGAAGTATTTGAGGCATCCTAGACAGCACTTGGGGAGTCAGCATGGAATTAAAGATGAACAGCATTCACAGCTCTTAATCAGAAGCTCTTTCTACAAGAAAAAAAGAGAAATTAAAAAAAATGTTCCTACATTACCTACAGTGTTGTTAATGTAACTTTCTATTTACATAATATGCAAAAAGGGCTGTCTGCAAACTGCAGTAATCTATATGGAATGAGGACAAAAGATACTGATTTCTCTAAAATGTTCTTGTTAAGGAATAATCAAGAAGTTAGAACCTCTAATCTTGCAGTCAAAGCAGAAGTTTGGGAGATTTTTTTCTTTTTTTCATTTTGCTCATGTATATATATTCACACGCACAGACGAGTACAGACAGATTTACAGATATCAAATATATCGTCTTTAGCATTCAGGAACTAAATTAAACTTCAAAGAAAAAGTTAAAGTTCCCAGTAAAAGAAACATTTATTCACTTTTGATTTAGCCTTAAGCACTTCCAGCAAGTTTGCTCCGAGATGTCGAAGGAGAAGTTAAGGGTGTGTGTGTGTGTGTGTGTGTGTGTGTGTGTGTGTGTGTGTGTGCATGAGCCTGTGTTCCTGCTTGTGTGAGAGGGAAGGAGACAGAGAGAGGGAGAGATGAGAAGGGGAGCAGGGAGGAAAAGGGAGGAAAGAAAAGATAGAGCAGACTGGACTGGACTGGACCGGGGAAGGGAGCACGCGAGGGAGGGGAAGTAAGGAGAGGTGGAAAGAGGGAAGGAGAGAGGGACAAAGACTTCCAGATGTTCTTTCTGCTCCCAGTCCCTGAACCTTCCAGTCTTTCAATCAGTGGGAGGTATATTTTACCATGAGTTAAAGCAACGCCTAAGGGAGCTTCTGGAGAAGGAAATTTCAAGGCCAAGGTTGTCTAAGAAAATGTCCAACTGCTTGTCAATTCCATCTTCCATCTCTAGATGAGGATAAGAAAAATTCTGGTTGACATCACCTGCGAGGGGACAACATGTAGGGAAAAGCACGTCTAGGGCAACACAACATTGAGCCAGTAGGGGATGACTGGATGAAGAATCAGTGCCTGGAAATGCATTTGCAAATAGCTAGCTAGTCGCCAGTGCCGTTAAGAGCACTGTTAAACTGCTATCAGCAGAAGCTTCCCAGAGCAGGGATCCCGGATTCAACCAGCTGAGGGTCCCCATAGGCCTTCGAATGTCTTACTGACCTCCATGTCCTTAGAGTCCAAAGGTGTGCTAATTTCAGGTGTAAACATGTAAATCATCAAAAAGTTTCAGACTGCCAAATGCATATTTTAGGACTAGAATGGCTATTAGATTTCCCTTGGAGCTCTTCATACACATCAATTAATCTGCCCATTGATCAATTTTACTCTGAAATAGAATGATAACTTTGAAAATTCCCACCATTGTTCAGGTTTTCTGTAGTGAAATTACAGCAGCAAAGGTTTCCAGATCCAAAGACCCAGGTTTGAATCCCAGATCTAGTTTGGACTAGCTCTGTGTCCTTGTTCAATTATCACATTACTCTGCACCTCCATTTTTTCCCTCCATAAAATAGGAATAGTCATGGAAACAATACCTCACGGAGGCTTCATGGGGGTCAAACACGAGCATCTTTGTGAAAAACCTTTCTCGGTTGTGACTAGCACTTCCACGGGGACTTTTAGCGATTTCTTTGTGTGTGAGGCTGATAACTGGTAACAACATCTCTGAAAATTGTCCATTTTAAAACTCTTTGTGCCATACGAGGTGGTCTAGAGTGCTGGGTCTCTTAATCAAGCTGTTATACAGGCCCTTATAGAGAAAACCCAGATCTCCTTCCAGAATAAAATGAAGTTTGACCTGCAGAATCCCTGGAGGAGCCTGTGTGGAGGTGGAGTGCCCTTGTCAGTTTTCCCAATGGAACATCTTATCTACCACCAACTAGTCCGGTTCCTAAAGCTCAGGACTTTTCTCAGCATCGCAGGGCTTTAAAATGAGACCTTTCTTCCTGCAGGTGCTGTTCTTAGCATTCCATATGTGTATTTAATCCTCCTGAAAGTCCTGCGTGAAAGGTTGTATACTGTTATCATCCCAATTGTACAGATGAGGAAACTGAGGCTTAAAAGCTTATTTGTCAAAGATCACCCAATTAGTGACAACAGAGGTCATAATTAGCCACACACCAGACTCTAAAGCCCATGTTTTTATCCACTTATCACAATACTTACTTCGTTTTCACTTTTCCCCCTCCAGGACCTAGCAAAGGCTTTGCCAGGAAAAAGAAAATGCAAAGGAGATATCAGAGACAAAATACTCTGGCAGGTGTCACAGCAGGTGCCACGGTGGGTAAGGCTCTAGGCTTCGTGTAGGCATTACAGTGCAGTAGCCTAGAGTCACAGTAAAGGGCACATGAGAAAGGGGGGTGGATGAGAGGAGACCTCCATGTCTGCTGCCGAAGGCTATGCGGGCAGAACAATGAAGGCCGTTTGAGATATGAAGGGCTACTAGATCAAGATTTGGAAACTGACTGCATTCTGAGAAGTTATCCTAGCTTTCTTATTTGGGTTGGGGGATCAGGGAAGATTTTACATCTGGTATGAGACAGTGATAGGAAAAGTAATAACAAAGGGGAGGCCGTTGTGTCATCTGAACACGAGATGGCTTGAGACCACAACATTGAGAGTGACATGGACTCGGGGTAGGAGAGGATGGGGAGTCTGTCTTCATATCCCTCCCTTTGTCACTTTATCCACACACCACAAATCTGTCATTTCATAAGGGAAAGGTCCAAGCACTATGTGGTGCTTGCATCAGATGTTTTTGGTATACTGTGTCATATGCCCTCAGCTCAGTTCTCAATCCATACAGCCATGGTGGGGGTTCTCTGCATGCCTCTGACTGTCCACCTCAGTCAGCCAGCTCAGCACCTCTCTATTTGTCTGTCCTTGGGCTTTACCTGAAGCCAAGAAAGTATGCTCAGAAGGCATGCAGATGGCCCCTGGACATGAGGGGGTTAACACCCCTCTGAACAAGCCTCCACTAATGAGGAGTGAGTGTTGGTGGATATTTGCCCAGGCTTCTGGTCCTTGGAGGGATGATTCTGATGAACTTTCTATACATTTCCTCACAAATTCCCCAGCTGGACTGAGCCCCAGTTGCTCACAGCAATAACCAGCTTGGTAATGTACAGTTTATTACTTGTGCTCTTGTCATAGTTGCCCATCTTACTCTCCCTGTTCCCTTATTCCTGCTTCCTGGGATCACTTCCCAAATAAATGACCTAAATCCAACTCTACTTTCAAAGGAACCCAAGCTAAGAGCTCAAGGTGTTTCTGTAGATTCTCTCTTTCCTACTACTTTTTACTGCCCCAACTTACTTTGGCTCTAATTTCTTAGTGGCAAATCCTGTTTTAGTTCTGAGAAACCCCAAAGCTACTGCCAATTGTTCTAACTGCAGGCAAGAATTCTGACCTAAAGAAAGGTAAATTTTACCCTGAATAATAACAATCTCCTTCCACCCAATGAAAGGAGCAGTTAAAATACTTTCAATTATTGGCTATTGCCTTTAAGACCCTTATTGACTCTCATCAGTGACAAAAGTTAACAATGGCTTTATTCAAAGGTATTAATGCTTAAAGTCGGAGGTGAAAAGTAAAATATAACTCTCAGAATGTTATCAGAGTGGACCTGTTTTTCTTTATACTGGAAGACACAGTTTTGGGATGTGCCCTCAAGTAACTCTACATTCCAAATGAGGCCTTTAATGGGTATGGTGTATCCATAAAATGGAGTAAAACCTAATGTACAGATATCACAGAGGGGCATTTTCTTTTCTTTTTTAAAAAAATTTTTTAAAACTTTTTATTTATTTATTTGACAGAGAGAGACACAGCGAGAGAGGGGACACAAGCCCAGGGACTGGAAGAGGGAGAAGCAGGCTTCCCGCGGAGCAGGGAGTCCGATGTGGGGCTCTATCCCAGGACCCCGGGATCATGACCTGAGCCGAAGGCAGACACTTCACGACTGAGTCACCCACGTGCCCCACAGAGGGGCATTTTCTATGTTTACTAATTGGGTTCTTATTTTCATTTCTGTTCTCATCTCTAATAATGCATTTATTTGAACCAAGTTGCCCTTCTTTCATTAAACTTAGAAGTAACTATCAATGATCAATAAGATGTATAAGGTAGAATAAAATTATTATAATGATAGCTAATGAGTTGGGATAGTATTTTCATGTAGCAATCAATATCATCTCCCAAAATAGCTTCTAAAGCATTGACCCGTATTGTCTTTGGGACAAGGTTGCTACTGTAAAAATTGAAAAAAAAATTGACAATATTAAGCTCATGAACTTCTAAAAAGGTGCTATAATTCCCAGGCAAACAGGTAATAGCTTTGAGAAAATCAGCACTTTTGAGTAGCAAGAGCCTGTATCTTTTAAGCACCCCATTCCAGGATCCTGACCCAAAGTTAGATAAATGCAGGCTGACAAGAGAAGTCAGAAATGAAGCAAAATGGATTAAATGCTTGGAAACTGACTGAAAAGGGGGCACCTCTATGCATCCTCATTCTCATTTGTGGATGACAACACGGAAGCCTGGCCATCCCTGAGAACTAGATGCAATTGTACGGATCCACAGATGCCAGAGAGGACAGGACCTGACACCAGGATGAGAACCCTCCCTTGAGGCCATGACACCTCCCATATCCCTGGAACTTAGCTATCAACCAAGGAGGGTGAGGACGGGAGGGGAAAAAATGTATATTTGAGTGACTTTAAATCTGAATGGACTGATTTTGCATTTTTCAATTTGGGGAGATTCCATTTAAACGTTCATATTTCCTTTTTTTATCTCCTAAAATCGGAAGATCTGGCAACACCAGGGGCTCCTTCTGGCCTGAAATTTTCCCACTGAGTATTATCTGCCCCCCTAACCTTAGTTCTCTAGTTTGCCCCGATCCCTACCACTCCTTAATGTCTTACATCTGAACCACTTCACTCTCTTAAATTATTAGCCCAGAGCCTGTAAGTATTTAAGTGTCTGTCTTTAAGTTCAGAGGGCAAAACAAGAAAAAGGAGATGTGCAGAAGATGTACCTTTATTTGCAGAATAGGATTATACTTATCAGGTTAATTCTGTCAGTGGAGTTACCATTTCATGCGCATCAAAATCAGAGGCTGTTTTGGGTGCCTGGGTGGCTCAGTCGGTTAAGCGACTGCCTTCGGCTCAGGTCATGATCCTGGAGTCCCGGGATCGAGTCCCACATTGGGCTCCCTGCTCAGCGGGGAGTCTGCTTCTCCCTCTGACCCTCCCCCCTCTCATGTGCTCTCTCTATCTCTCATTCTCGCTCTCTCAAATAAATAAATAAATAAATAAAATCTTAAAAAAAAATAAAATATATATGGAAAAAAAAAAAAACCCAGAGGCTGTTTTACCTAAGCAGTCACTGCCTGCTTTTCTCATAAAAAGATTGCCACCTAGACCCCTTGAGACTGCGGGAATAGAAGTCTTAGTCCCTATTGGGGATAAGTGGATATAATAACAATAATTATAAACATATATATACACATTATATGTGTCTGCGTGTGCATGAATTAGCTCCTCCGGCACCCAGCAAGTTTGTCCATATCTTCCTATAGCAAAGCTTAGTTAGAGAAGACCCGACTTTCAAGTTACAATTATGAAAACAAAACTGGTTTCTTCTTAATTTTGTAGATACCAGGTTTGCATACAGCATTAGCCATTTTCCTGTACATTTCCATTAGTAATGTCTTTGCTGATTAGTTTTTTCTAAATTAGCATGTTTATCCATTAGCATATCAATATTGCTGCCAACCATCCTCTTAATTTTTAGTTTTCTTGTTGCAACAAAAAAATTTTTTTGCCAATAAAAGCAGGCATTTCTTAAAGCCTTAATTAACTCCAGCACAATTCCTTTTTGCTTCTTTAATAATAGTGTGTAATATTTACTAAGATTATAGATTTTGCCTTATTCAAAACCACCGCTCATTCAAATAAGCAAAATCGTCACAATTTCGGGTTTGGCATTAACACAGTCTCCTCTTGTCAAGAGTTTCCCTGAGTTCTGGAATGCTTTGGAAATACTGTACATTTTCAAGATAAGCATCAAAGAAACTTCAAGGACAAAGATTCCATACATGTAAGATTTTTTTCTAAGTGGTTATTGAAGCAAGTTGGGTTCTCAGTAACCATGTCAAAGGAAAAAGATGATGGTCCAAACTCAAATTCTCTTGGCCAAGTCTCTTTATCTATATTACCCACCACAAATAAGCAGAATCCTGGCTGACTCATAGCTTTGATGTGTACAATTATATAAATTTAAAGTCACCTACATCAAATAAGTAACACTATGTTTAACAAAGTACACAGGAAGCACGCTAAAATATATAGTCTGTTAAAGACTCCTGTCTACACTGTTATTCAAGGTGGGTTCTTTTGACTATAATGATTAAATATCTGCAATAATTTTTTTTTTCTGCTGAGTCTGTGAAGACTGTTAAAGTTATGCTTACCTAATTCTAAGCACTGTCTTATTAAGGTAAGTGCTAGTAATTATAAATCTTTATGTGTAAGTGTAGGGTTTTTTTTCCACACCTTTCTGGTGATTAAGAAGGAAAAATGATGAAGAAGTTGATGATATTGATGACTGTATCTCACATACTGTTTGTGGGAGTGTAAATTGTCACTGTCTTTCTGGAGGGCAATTTGGCAAGATCTCTCAAATGAGAATGTCCTTTGCCCTAAAAGTTCCACTTGTGAGAATTATTCCTAAGGAAATAATTGGAGAAGGCAGAGATGAATATACAAAGATGTTTCTAATTGTGGGGAAATGAAAACCAGCTTCAGTACCCAACAATCGAAAATAGTTGAATAAATTATGAAAATCCAAACAATGGAATACTAGGAAGCCATAAAAACTGATTAAATCAATCTCTATATAAATTAAAATGAAAAAGGTGAATATTTAATATTGGAAGTTTAAGTACAATTGTAGAATAATATACATATTATGATACAGTAAGATGTATTTCTATACGCAAATACAAAAGACCAGAGAGACATAAACTAAACCACTCAAATTGTTAATCTCTGATAGTCCCATTATGAAGGAATTTCTGCTTTTTAATTTTATTTACTTCTGTATTGTGTGACGTTTTCACAATTGCCCGGTTTCATTAAAGAATTGCCTGTATTATTTATTTATTATTTTACGGTTGTGTTCCAGCACTCAGACACTCACTTTTCTCTTTTCACCTTCATCTTCCTTTGGAAGGAAGTCCCTGTCATGTGCCTCTTGGATAAGCACAGTGCCCACCCCGACAGGGGTGTCAAGGTGTCTAGATCCTCTCTCTTTCCTCCCAGGGCTATAAAGCACACACGTTCTTTCTCCAGGACTTGATGCTAAAGAGAGTGACTCAAGGGCACGGGAGGAGTTAGTTGTAAGGTTCATTGTAGGGGTGGAGGTGGCGCGGAACCCAGCCAGTCCCACAGCGTGACCCTTGCTGTGGGTCCTGCTGCCCAGTGCTCGGAACATTCCTGGCTCTTGTCCATTTGTTAAACCTCCTCCTCTAGCCACCTGCCACTCTATGAGCCCTTGCTATGCTTCTAGTTAATCTCCCTCTGCCTTTGGATGGCCATAGTCTGCTTCTGACTGATGTGCGTGTTTTGTTTTATAAGAGAAAACAAAAGTATGTTTCTATCTACCCAATGAAACAAATAGCATACACTATTTAGAAATGAAAGCCAGAACACTGAATAAAAAAGCAAGAGGGAGAAAAAGAAGAGGAAAAAACAAAACAGAACAAAAAAGCCCGTTTGATTCCAAATGGGTATAAGTGTGGGGCAACCAGGTGCATTATGACATGGACAAAAAACCAAAAGTGGGAATAAAAGTCAGTGTGTGTGTAACTGTGAGCATCTGATCAGTGTAATTAGTATATGTCAGGGAGAAGTTCACCTCTGTTTTGCTTTTCATAAAATAAAACATAGGGCTTTAATATTAAGGGTTTAATTCTTATTGTTCACTGTGGATTTATTGAACTATGAGTCCCTTGAGGAGGCCTGGTTAATTTATTTCATCTGAAAGAGGTATCTTCTGTATTGGAAGTATTGTATTTTATTCAGTTTTGAATTGCTAAACTTATCCAGACTTGTATCTTTCCCTTACCAAGATGAGATAGATTCATGGAGTCACAAATAATAATAGCATCATAAACAAATAAGACTGAAATGGTTTATATCACTACTTCTCTAAGCTGAAGACATAAATGTTCCCTTTTGAATACCTGAATAATTCAAGTAAAGGTATTCTTTAAACTTTTCCAGTATTCATATCTAAGAACATAAAATATTTTCACAATACAAGTACATTTACCAAGAGCAAATGTTTAAACAAAAGAACCAGGGTTCTTAATGAAACACCCTCAGGAAAATGTTTAAACTTTGCCCTTAAGTTTACTTTGTTCACTAATAGGCTTCTATTTCGAGTAGAGAGTAGGAAGGGTAAGTTCAATGTGTTAATAAGAAAAAAGTAATAATATTTAATTAATTCTGGCTGAACACACATGGTTTAATATACTTGGCAATATCATTCCATCACATGATATGATAATTTAATGGAACTTTTTTATTTAAATTGCTGGCAAGTTTATGAAATTATAAAGCAAATAGGCCATGCACTTGGGTGTAATTGACTGTATAAATGTGTTTTATACTATACTGTTGGCAAATTAGCCAATCCCTGTCACGGAATCAATTATTATCTAGCTGGATTCCACAAACACAATAGCAGAAATATTGCATTTATACAAAAAACACCATGATTGTTAATCTTACGTTGTGCATCTTAAAGCAAGGCAATAAACATTTATACACTGGATAATCGTCTTAAGATAATGCTACTGCCAAATGATGCACATTTAAAGATTCCTTGTTGTTGGAGACAGTCGTTTGGGTTTTATTTGTGCATGCCTCTCTGGATCAATGAAGAGGATAATGGAAGCTTTGGTAGTTCAAGTCAAGTAGGGGTTCAGGCATTTGACCTGCATTTAAGAGACGCACACTGCCCAAAGCCAGCATAACACGGTGCGTGCATACCTTGCTCTGGAGGCTTTAGAAGTAATAACGATGTCACGTGTTTAGACAGAGCTATCACTTTCCAAGTGCTGTCATGCACACTCTATCTTGTTACCTTCCCGAGTGAAAACTGTGGCATGGATGACCCAAAGAAGAACCCTGTTTCACCAGTTTCTAGTCTGGCTTAATTTAGCGCAGTTTATTTGGACCAGAAAGAGGTTTCTTTCTTCTCCAGTTAGCCCTCCGGTGTTGCCAGCCGAGGCTGCTGCAAACTGCTTGTTGGGAAAAGCCTTGACACCAGCTTTTTGGATTCTGAATGGCCCAGGATGCAACCGCACTTGAGATAACTAACATTTTCAAAACTGAATCTGATGAGACCAAGTGTACCTTCTCCCGGCCGTTCGCATTTAAGCTTCATAAAAGTCTGTGAGCCTTACTTTTCTCATCTGATGAGAAAGCTGAGGCTTAAAGAGTCACAGAGATTTATCCAAGACGACACATACAGAAAGAGATCATGAACGTCCATCTCACAAGGGCTGATTCAAAACCTTTGTTCTTTGTGCTAAGACAAAAATCCAAACAGCAAGACCCTCTTCCTGTAGATGCTGACCAGAAACCGAGTCTGCAGAAATAATGCTGGAATGGAGTCAACAGGGAAACTAGTAAGCGTATTCCTTACAAGAATATTTTTCTCCTTTAAGGGAGCACATTCTTTTTTTTTCCTGTTCAGCAGGGAGTAGATTTCTTTAAATATCCAGCTGAAGCGCGTTATCTCCGCTTTGTCTTTTTCATATTCGCTTGAATACATATTATAATATGCTGTCTGTTTTAATAGAGGTTTTTCTGCCTTGTAGTAGCATTTGGACATTCCTTCCTTCCAGAAG
Source organism: Callorhinus ursinus (assembly GCF_003265705.2). Taxonomy (NCBI): domain Eukaryota; kingdom Metazoa; phylum Chordata; class Mammalia; order Carnivora; family Otariidae; genus Callorhinus; species Callorhinus ursinus. Next base: position 124,657,570 of record NW_027397063.1, on the reverse strand, counting down.
AGTTTCTTGCCCTTAAGAGTTTCTTTCTGTTTTTTTTTTTTTTTAATGTTGAATTTGAATCAGTTTCTCCACTGCTCCATTTGCTTCCTCCTCTTTAACCTTTGAATTTCTTCTGAGCCTTATTCTCACCACTTTGTAGTGGTCAGCCACACTGTTTGGGGAGCTACATCTCCCAGGGATTTGCTTTGTGGCCCCGAGGTGGAGGAATGACAAAAGGGAGGAGAGAACCTTGCATTAAAATACTGAGTTTTCGTTTCTATTGGGCTTTGTGGGTGTGTGATGTTCATTTAATATTTGACAAGAGTGAAAAGCATCATACAAGGAAGGCTTGTAAGCTACAACTGTATTTAGTGGAAGTGAATGCATTTTTAAAAAGTTAATAGCTTTTATCATGAGATTTACCCATCTTGAGGGTATCCAAAGAGCCAGTAAACTCTTAAAAATCTGCAGAGGTCTTTCCCTACAAGATCTTTTATGAAACAAATATTTGTTGAATGGCAAAATGTAGTCCATGGCCACTTTCCATTCCTTGCTTCAGAAGAGACGGGAAGCACTGGGATATAGCTGTGACTTTTATAATAAAACAAAGGTAGATCTCAAGAAACGTCAAAAACAATCACAGATGATGAAGCAGGTTTTCCAACATAGTCATTAGTTTAAAGGTTTATATCAAACTTAGAGCGACTGTAAATTAATTTCTACATCCTTCTGAATACCCTTGTTGTAGCCACTGGATGAAAGCGAATATTTTCTAGCTTACCTTGCTCCCAGCCTGAAAAATGTGAAAAATGATGAAAAGAGGAGCAACAAATTTTACCACCTCATCAGTCAACATTTCAGATTTGGAAACAATATTTTTCTAGAATAGCAGGGAGAGCTGTGGCGATGTAGATTACAGCCTACCTCAACCCTAGAACTTTCGTCTTTTTCTTGCTGACGTAATTTAGACATTCATTCAACAAATACTTGTTGATTTATTTGGGATTTTCGCTATGTGAAGCATTTAGATGCTGCAAAAGTATTCTTAACTGAATGACCGGCTAGAGTGATTGAATATCCAACTCCCAAGTCTATCTGTGTGTGTGTGTCTTCCACTGGATATCCCCAAATCATCTCAGCTTCAACAACTCCGGAGGTACAAAAACTCCAGAGTCCCCCTAAAACTGGCTCCTCATTTAGTAGCATTTATCTCCTTGGGGATGTACAGCTACCCAATCCAGAAATCTAATTTAGAGACCCAGTCTAGAAATTTTAAAGTGGTCTTGAACTCCTTTGTGTAAATCAAAGAACCCACCAATCAGTGAGTCCTTAACACCTACGCATCCTGCCTCAGAAATACCTCTTCTCCCTCGATTTCACTATGGTTAGCTCTGACATTTATGATTTCTCAGTCCTAGCTGTGCAAGTAGTCCCCTAACACAATGCAGCAAGTCTGACTCTTTCCCAGGTCATTCTCCATGTGATCACTAAACTTTTTTTTTTAACTGAGAAACTAATCTTATATGTCATTCCTCTGCTTCAAAACCTTTGTGATGTCCCCATCTCGGACAGGATAAAGGCCAACGTACTTAGCATGATGACAGGGCCCTTCATGATCTCGCCTACCGTAGCTCTCCACTCTTGTCTCCCAGCACACCTCCACACTGAAGCTGCTCCCACCAGACTGTTGTGATGTTGTATTTGGAAACAAGAATCTCACATATTTCCATGACTATGAGGGCAATTTTTTTACTAATCGATCTCTATGGGCCTCAACTCACTCATGTATTAAATGTAGCTAATAATATTGAATATTTTATGTGGATGTTGTGAGGATTAAAATAAGCTAATACATGTAAAGTACTTGAACAGGCTCCAGCACGTGATACATTTGCAACAAATATTAGCTATTATTGCCGTTAGTATGATTCAAATATTGCTTTTAGTCTAGGAAGCTTTTATTCTCCTCATCCTCCTGGACAATTCTGACTCCTAATGACCATCTTCTTTGGGAAGCCACCTCCGATTTGGCAGAAGAGTCACTCCTCTATACATCTATGGTTCTTTGTTCATTTATGTAATAGAGACCTGGTTGACTTAAAATCATATATTGGTTTGATTGTTTTTTTCCTCCATTAAACTTTAATATCATTAAGAGCAGATTCAAGGTCCTATCCTTTTTGGATGCCTCGGAAAGCTAACCAAGTGCCAGCCATTTAGTAGGGGCACGATAAATGATTGTTGATTGAACAAAAGACATATGTTACATGACCTTGGACAATGAAGTCTGCTGTGTGACCTATCTCCAAACTTAAGGGGACTTTAGAAATTTTAAAAAATTCTAATAATCCATTTCCATCCCTAATAGATCTTGTGCTAGGCTATTGAACAGTGGGAATTCCTGCTTGGGGGTGTCTTTCTCAAGTGAGGTAGAAGATTGGTCCAATCTATTGTTTTCTATATCATACTTCAGACAGAAATGGAATGGGTGGGGCGGAAATATCCTATCTTACCTTAGCTTACTTATATTTTCTGAGTTTGAGGTATGTTGTATCTATGCTAGTAAAACTCGGAAAACATTTCACTCATTTACATGTGATTTATGCCAGAGACCTGCCAGAAGAGTGTAGATATGAATCAAAAAATGTGATTTATTATTCCCCATATAGAAGTAATTATCTGTGCCCATAAGATTCTCCCAAAGGGACAGCGTGGTATTTAAAACAGGAGAATTTATAGCTCTCACACATATTTGCATCTTTTACGAAGCTGATAATATTTTGAAAAGAATTGTGTGGAATATATGGGTGCCCTCAGGCCTACGGAGTTCCAGTGAATCCTGCCAAATATTATATGCTGTAAAGAACTCCAGCTTGATTGGCCATTCTCAGCTTGATCAAGGGGTATGGAATATTAACTTCTTGAGGTGGTGGCCCTTACGAGTAATGGCTCTTGCACCCTCGGTTTTCTCCAGGACATTTTCTCAAGTGTGTTTTGGTGCTTCCCAAGTGTCAGGGGGAATGAGAATTAATTTAAAATGATTGATGATTTGGCAACCATCGAATGAGAATGATTCACTCCTTCCCTCGTTGCCAGTCAAAACTCAATTCAGTTTCTTGCTTTCTGCAACCTGTGAAAGTTTTCTAAGTTGTAGTAGATGCTGTTGAATATCTCTGTCAGAAACCTCAGCTGACTTGCCAAAACAGGAACCAGGAGAGGCATACGATAGGTTATAAAGGCTAACATTTTACACAATTTTTTTCACAGCTGAATGCTAAGATGACAAGGGGTGATTTAGGCTTGGCCCACTCAAGGCAGACTTAACTGGTCAGAAAATGGTTCAATTTCAGCTATTTGGGGAGATTTTAATTAATTCGATTCTTAACTACCAGTCCCTTCCCCACTCCCTGTCTAGCCAAAGTTCCCAAATTGGAAGTGTTTGTCCAGTTATTATGTTTATTACAATAAGATCCTCTATCTTAGGGCTTCTCAAACTTTAATATGCATGTGAATCCCCTGTGGATCTTTGTTAAAAGTTTCCGTAGGTCTAGAACTGGAGCCTGCGTTTCTAACAAGCTCCCAGGTAATGCTGCTGGTCTGCAGAGCACACTGAGTCTCAGGTGTCTAGATGCAACCTCAGACCAGGCTAGATACCTTTCTGCCACTCCGGGTTTCTCTACTACATGGCATGCAGGCACAAAGTAGATATTTTAGAATAGTAGAGTAAAACAGACATTGCAAAGAGCAAAACATCCTTCAAAAGTCATTTAGAATTGGGGAGGCTTAGAACTGAGAAAGGACATTTCTTCCAATCTCTTTCTAGATAAATAAACGGGTCTAGAAATGCCTGTATTTTTGGCCTTTTTCAGCATCCCCCCGGCATGTCAAGAATAAGAAAAAAGTTTATTAGGGGTTTATTTTCCCATTTCTGAAACTGAAATCCATTGAAGTGATATAAGGGGCAATATTTAAACTCCTTAAAACAATCCAAGTGATGTGCCGGCCATCCATCGGCTGGGTTCCTGTAAAGGTTGCCATTTGTGTCTCATCTGGACCTCTTGGTATACCTCTTGAGTGTAGGCTAGGGGAAATTTCCTTGGGTAAAATGGGGACCTTCTGGCTGGGGCAGCTACCAAAATGAGCCATCTAAATGGTTGAAAATGACTCTATGATATGGTGGTAATATTTATTTCTTGCTCTATTTGTGGTTTAGAATAGAATAATTTGCTCATCCTTAGTGGAACGAATTATCCACGTTGATTTTTTGCTTAAGTAAGATGAGATGAGATAGCTCTCTCTGCTAGCAATATCTGCAAGGATAGCTAATGCTGTCCATTCTTCAGCCAAAGCCACGGTCACTCCTGTTCTCCTTCTGAAATCCAAAAATGATTGGACAAAAAGCAAACTCTCATATAAGCAGGGCATACCTCAGACTGTTCAGGTTCATATAGCTTAGCTGTGTTCATATTGCAAAGATTAGGCAATCATCTATGGATGATGTCTTCTTACTTTATCTTGTCTTTGAATGAATGGGGGAGTTATAAATAAAATGTTGTTCAAGGAGGTGTATAAATAAATTGGCGTAATTAGGTGTCATAATTAGGTGCCCAATGCTATTCCAGACATATTTACATAATTGTCAGTGCTGCAATGAAAATAATTGTTTGCCAGGATTGCTTCTGTTAAGGCTGATAGTTCCTTACTTAGTATAGTTTGTTCTAAGTGGTTGTTTAGAAAATACTCAAAACTCTGATTGTGGAATCATTGTACACAGACTTAAATTTTGGTTTATTCTTTAAAAGCAAAGCAAAGGGCAAATAGCTCATTTTTGGAAACTTTATCCATTAGTGAAGCTGAGAAAAATGTAAGTTTGTACACATATGCACATGAAGAATGAAATGCATATATTTAGACAAATAAAGTATACTCTGAAATTCAGCTTTTAAAATCTAGAACTCTCTTTTGAGCATTAAATTGTACCCCTGACTAATGAGTGACTGTCCAAGGTCAACTGAAATATGGTTGAAAAGAAATTAGTATGCTTCTGTCTGAGGAAGGGAGGTAGGGCAGAGGTGCTCTTGTTGCTTAGATCCCTTTATTAATCTCCTGCCTTAAGGTCTAGACTTTCTGAAATACTTTCTGTAATACTTTTTCCAGATGTTCCTCCTATCCTTCATGTCTTTGCCCAGATGTCACCTTCTCAGAGGGTCCTAGTTTGCTCACTCATTTTTAAAATTGTTCTTCCCTGCCCCTCCCCCTGCTTTCTTGCCCTCAATTACCTTTTTTTTAGATAGCATTTACCATCTATCAGTCTACATGGTTTACTATTTAATTATGCTTATGGCTTATTGTCTGTCTCTCCACTCTAGGAAGTAAGTTCTTTGGGGCAGAGATCTTCACCTTAAGAAAAAAAAAGTAGTGTAAAGAACAACTAAAAGGAATTTATTGGTTCACATAAAAGTCCAGGAATAGTCAGCTGCAGGCATGGCTGTATCAAGGGGTTCACATACTATCCTAGACTGTGTTATTTCTTTCTTTGTCTTCTACTTTTCCCCTTTATTCTAAGGCAAATTTTTCAATCTAGTGGCTACTTAACCTCCAGCAACTCCAAGTTACTTTGTATCAGCCGAAAAGTATCAAAGCAAGAGGAGGTTGTCCTTCCAATAGTTCCAACATAAGACTGAAGACTGGCTTTCAATTCCTATTCCAGAACCAGTCACCATGACCAGGGGTGGAATGCACACTCACTGGCCAGAACTAAGTCCTACACCCATGCCTGGGGTTTGGTAGTGGGGTCAACTCTACTTGAACCACATACTGGGATAGTTTCCTAAAGAAAAATCAAGGCTATACAAAGCTCTTGTATTTGTTGATTATGCTTCTCTACTGGAAACATCAGCCATTTTTAATTTAAATACTTAAGAATATTTTTATTCTGAATTTTGATGCTTATCCCTTAGGAATGACTTATAGATCTATGAATGCTCTCTTGCGCATTTCCTTCCTGGTTGAACAAATTATTACGGCAATGAAGAATTCATGTGATCATTTATAGCAGAAGAATTAAGTTCTAACCCATTTTCCAGGCCACAGACGGATTTCAGCATGCTTCATATTATTCAGAAGGATTTGCTGCAAACTCACTCTTGATTCCTCAGCTGGTAAAGCCCTAGACTTTCCTGGCATTTAACTCCATCATATGAATGTATTTGTGTTGCAAAAATTTTCCCTAATATTAAGTAAAATGGGTGTAGCTCTTTTCTTCTAATTGCCCTGTTCTACTACTACTACTAATTAATGGTTCTTCTGCTCGTAACATCATTTAACTTTTAGGTAGACAGTTATATCTCCCCTCAGGCTCCTTTGACTAGAATGAATATTCCCATGTTCTTAGCCTTCTCTCACAGGTCTTGTTTTCCAGACCTTCTATCATTTTTGTTTGTCTCTTCTGAACTACCTACAGCCTATCTTCTTTAAAAACACAATGTCTGATATCCTCACCTGAAGCAGAACCAGATTCTGCTCACAGAGCAGAATCAGTTCTTTTGTTTAAGCCATCTTTTTTGGGGGGGCGGGGGAATATTATATAAAGCTTCTTTTCTCACCCACAGGTGGGTTCTATTATTGCTTAACCGGTATTCCCCAGTTTTACAACTATTTGGAAATTTACCAATGTCATCATCAGACCCCTGCACAGATGTACAAAATATAATGAAGCAATTATTTAAAAGAACATAAAACTAATTGTTAAAAAAACACTTTCCAAGTTGATCCAGCTGTTAACTCTGACCTGCTTTTAGCAGGAAGTTTACATATAAAGAAGAGAATATAATCTGCAGGTGTGGACACCGCTTGACATAAAATTTGAGTTAAAAAAATTTAACTTTAGATACTTGTGCTATTTGGCTTTGCTCTTTTTTTAAAAAAAATCTTCCATTATATATAATCAGAACTTTAAAATTATAATAGACACTGAAGTATTATAAAATTATATAATGGGAAGAAATGACACCAAGTTATGCTTTGGAAGAATCTACCCGCCATTCTACAATTAATGTGCTGCTCATATTTTCATTATTATAGATGTGCCATGGCATATTTATATGCCAATGGCATATAATTTCCCTGGGAAAAGATGTCATTTAAGGCATAGTACAACCCAGAATGCATGTATAATACCATTATACTTTCTGATAGTCTAATGCAATGTATTGTCTGATTACACACACATATTCTGTAACATACTGTTACACCATCCAACAATGCTTCTTTAATGAAACTTCCAAACCTTTGTGCAATATCAATCTGCCAAAGAAAGTAGTCCCTTTGCAGGTGATATAAGCAAACTCAGCTGCTTCCCTTTTAAACTTCCAGTTTCTTCTTCCATAATCAATCTAGTTGCTATGATTATCTATGTGACAGATGTTAAATGGAGAGATGTTTAATTTTCCCAAGGTGTTATTATACACTTATTTTATGTTCATTTGTTTTCACTCATTTAAGTGCTTCATTGGAATGAAATTTCCTCGATGACTGTCTTGGGTTACGAGAACTCCACATCTTATTCCTAAATAAGTCTTCCCTGACCTAAAAAGGCATTTTACTGTCTTATAAAAATAAGTCCTTTTTGTTTTGTGTCTACCCTTCTAGCTAATGATTAGATCCACATTTCCCAATACAAGGTCCATTAGATAGTCTATGGCCAAAGGGTCCTCTGATCAAATATGATTGGGACACTGTGTATTCTATTCTCCTCCTGAAGAAGGCACATATGTAGATATGAATAAAAAAGGCTTTGAGTAGTCCCAGAGTAAAGAAACCTGTTCAAGGCAGTGTTCCCCAACATTTTTGGACTCAACACATTTTTACTCCCACGTAGCTCCTATTAACAGTTCTGGAAAACCACTTGGAACACTGAAATATTGGTTTGTAACAATATTTCAACCAATAATACTTTCTCTGTCATTTTCAGGCATAGTCTTCTACATCTAGGGAAGTAGTTCAGTGGTGTTTCCTTCATTTATGGACTTCTGTGAAATGTGAAGAGAGATAACAAGATGGAAGGACACTCCATCTTGAGTTTGGGGGGATCAGAAGAGACAGTGCCTATGCGAATTTCTGGAAGGGGAAAAGAAGGGAATAATGATTAAGCACCTATTACATTCTAGACACACTTACTCTTACATACTTTATGTACATACATGCATTTATTCATTCAACAAATATTTATGGAGTGCCTATTATTCTAGGAGTTGCGAATCAGTCCAGAACAAGGCAAATTCCCCATTCTGATGGTGCTCAGATTATCATGTTGAATCCTCAAGAGGTAAGGACTTCATCTTCATTTTACAGATGAGAAAATTGAAGCTCAGAGACATTACACAAGTTGTCCAAGGTCATAGATTTAGTAAGTCTGCATGGAAAGGGTCTGGAAACTCACAGCAGACCTCCTTGCAAGGCCCATATCCCAGACCCCTGTGTGTGGGGTTTTGGTGCCAGGGAGTTCCAGTGGCTGGAACAGGAGGTGAGATCAGGGGATATTACCTGGGAGACAGCTCATCAAAGGCATTGTCCTCCACATACTTTATTACCTGTTACACACCCTCTTTACCAACTGCCTGTAATAATAAGAAGAGTCAAACCTGGAGGCATATTTATGTGGGTAAATAACACTCCTCTCCTTTCCAAGACAGTTTCGTATCAGCATTCTCAGCAAGTACTTTCATCCTTGGTCTCCAACCTAACTTTACGGGGAAACTTAATCTATATATTTACAAATCACTCTCTGCCAGTGAGCCTCAAACCCATCTTTAAGTTCACAAAACCTCTTATTCTGCCCCTAACAGCTAAGAACATGCTGTATCCAGAAGTTCTTCTGAGTTTTTGGCCTGTGGCTTTCATGGGGATGTGAATGGGCTGTGAATTCTAGGTTGGAATCCCTGTTTTTCTACTTACTTAGACAGTATGAAAGCATGAAAAATTCAGACCATGTTTATCCCCCCTCCCCAATCCCCCAACTACACTTTCTCCTGCTTCCTTATATCCACTGATACCCTTTCAAAACTTGCTGTGAGGAAAGGATTTGAAAGGTATTCAGGCAAACTAGAGTCCTTTTCTATGGTTTTGCCTCTCATGGGGTAAAGGTTCCATTGAGGACATTGTCTTTCATACTCCTATAGAGTATTCTCCCTGAGGAACTTCTTCACACCCTAGGCTTTAACTCCTGCTTGGTTGTTGTTAACTTCCCAGTCTCTAGGCTGGTATTTTCTTCTGAATTCCAAACCCTTATTTCCAATAGCCTACTTGACATTGCCATCTACATGTCTTGCAAGTACCTCAAATTTACCCTATATAAACCTGCTCCCCTACTCAGCATTCCCTATCTGACATCTGCTCTGGGACTTGACCACTCTGTAGGTCTTGCCTTTGCCAGGAGAGGAAATTTTATATTTGTTCATCTATGCCTCTACCTGTTCTAACCATGAAGTTTCACTCATGGCACCTCTAAGTCATTAGTATGCTTATGGTTTTGCCTTCTGTCCCCCCTTCTAAGCTGTGAACATTTTGAGGACAGCTACCATGTCTTATCTTCCTCTATGTTCCCCATGCTTAGCAATGCAAGTGAGTGTCAGGTGAATGATAATTGCCTGAATGAATGTATAAATAAATAAAGTGCAAATAAAGGTAAAAAGAATTGATAATTACTGAGTGCGATCTATTTGTTAAAGATACTTAGATTTTAAAAGATGTATGAAGCCAAAATAAAGTCGTAAAACAAGAACAACAATTGTTTTTATTTAACCATGTGTTCAGCAGTAGTTCTGAGGAGCTTTATACATACAACATGATAAAGAGCCTTGTGGGAGTATGCCTCCTAAAAATGGTTTTTAGCCAATAACTATGAAATTTAGGGTCCTTTCTAATTTTTAAAATAGTTATAACTTTAGGTTTATGTATTTGTAATTTTTTTGGTTACATAGTCACAGTGTTGTTTTGGTATGACATTAGAGGCGAGGAAAGCCTAAGATGGTGGTCAGAACATTTCTCCAAGTTCAGCAACTATCTGGCATGTGTCTTCTTATCTGGAATTTCTCTACCCAACTCTTCCCACATTTTCTTCAGCTTACTTGTTGCCTTTGCTTTTAAAGAATACAGAGTCTCTGGCTGTGCATCAAGTTTGTACATATCAATTCTGGGATGATAGGAAAGGGTCTTAGAAGTTGAGCTTCACTTTCCTTGTCATCCAAGGCAGAAGTTTATCTGCATATTAGACATACTAATGTCCACAAAGAACCCCTTTTTGCTTACAGTAGAACAACAATAATGAGACCGTAGCCAAATTTGCCAAGTTTCTCCACACATAAATAAAAGAATCATAAGCCTTCTGGTCTTTAAGATGTTATCTGTGTTCTTATAACCCATTCAGTACACAAACAGGGGAGATTCCATAACTTTTCGTGTGATTCTGTTGACACTTGCCTTTCTGACAATGAAAAAAGAACTGTGTATCCTATGTTGCTTTTTAAACATAAGAGCTTCATGTTGAAATGACAGTCTATCTGCAGCACAAAATAAAGAACATCACACAAGTTATCTAAAAAATGGGGACAGAGATCTTCCACTCCTAAGAATATATATATATATATATATATATAAAATCTCTGATAGCAGGGAGTATAATGTGGTAAATGGGCTTTGGATTCATAAATAATAATAGCAGATACATATTGGCACCTCCTATAAGCCAAGTTCTCTTAGTGTGTTAGATAAATTAACACAGTCCTTCTTCACGACCACCTTCTGAAGTAGGTACTGTCTCCCTTTTATAGTTGAGGACATCGGTGGACAAAGATGTGCCTGGGACCAAGTGAGCACATCTGGCGGGACCAGAATTTAGACCCAGGCAGTCAGATCCTGGAGACCATGTCCTTAGCCTCCAGGCTGTGCTGATCTGGCTCTTAAGGTCCCACAATGTGGGCCCACAAACCTCTCTAAAGCCTTAGTTTACTAATCTGTAAAAATGATAGTACCTGCCATCCAGGGTTATTGTAAGGATTAAGTGAATGTTGAATGTAAAGCCCTTATTGGAGTGCCTGGTGTAGGGAAAGGTCTCCCCAAATATAGCTACTAGCAGTCAGGATATCAGGACATATTTCTTATGATTGTCCTTAGACTGTACCAGTGTCTCAGAAGGAAATAAATAGCATGCTCACACTGATGATTGAGGTAAGTTTAATAAAAAGGCCATTGTGGAAAGCCAACAGGGGAAAAGGAAGCACCCTAAGGCTAAACAGTAATTATGGAAAGACTTTACCACCCCCAGACCTGAGGGTGACAATACAGGGAGCAGTTTCCAGAACTTTCTTTCCTGGAAGGCTGCCTGATATGCACTGTAGTCTTCAGTTAAGGAATCAGCCCTGCAGTATGTGGCTGGGCAGGGAATGACCCAGAGAAATGAATACCTAGACCTCTGTCTCCTACTGTCACCTCCTAGAGGCCACACCCAGAGGAATTCAGACCTCAAGGGACCCTGCTCCGTGCTGTCCACAACCTTCCAGGATACGGTTTACAGAGTCTGCTATTACCTCTGTTACAAAGATGTGTGTCTATGTGTGGTCTGTGTGCTTCTGTGGAAAAACATGTTATAGACAAAATTTTAAATCCGGCGTTGTAGAAAATTTCTGGGCTAAGAGTGAATCACTCCTACCATCCCAAAGCAATTTATTCATTTTAGTATGTCATGGCTAAAAGCTGAATTTATTCACTTATTTTCATTTATTTAACCCTCCCATAAGGCTTTCCTTGTATTATTCTAAATGCTCAGAGATTAGCTCATTTAATTTAATTCTAATAAGGAGTGTATGAGATAAACACTTTCTAATTCCCATTTTACAGAAGAAGGAATTTAAGCAAGAGGCTAAACCCAAGGTCACACAGCAGTAATTAGCAGAGTCTAGATTTGAACTCAGGCAGACTGACTCCAGAGGGAAGGCAGTTAGCAAGAGTGTTAACCATAGTCTGCTTTTTATGTGTTTATTGTTGTGGGCCTTGTAGTTTCTTTAAAGTAAGAAACTTTGTTTTTTGAGTAGAGTTTTAAACAACTTGAAATGTCTAAACCTTGTCTGGATCCTGATTTGGACAAACAGAAAAAAAAAAAGAGAGACACTTTATTAAGCAATCAGAGAAGGTTAAACACTGGGTACTAGATGAAAATAAGGGATTATTGCAATATTTTTTGGTGTGATAATACTTAAAATATTCTTATCTCTTGGAGAAATACTGAATTTTTATGGGTGAAGGGATGCAATGTCTAGGCTTTGAAGAGTGAGCAGAAGGATTAAACAAGAATGGTGAAATGTTGGTAATTGCTGAAGCTGGGTAATAAATAGTTACTTGGGAGTCATTGTGAAATTCTCTCTATTTTTGTGTATGCTTACAATTTCTCATAATTAAAAATTTTTTTAAAGTCTGTCAATTCTTATAGAGATATTTTAAGAAGACTGTAACAAAGGAACATTTCTTAAGTTTAATGCAGTAATAACATTGATGGTAATTACAGTAAAACATAATAAATTGCGCAGACCTTTAAAAACATAGGCTTGAAACTATTTTGCTTCTTAGAGCAGTGATCTGAACCGGTCAGCATTTACTTACATTTACGTTTATCACCTAGTGTTGTCTTTTCCACATGCCCAAATGACCACCTTTTACTGTAGTTGTGGGAAAAACCTTGTAGTAACAGCAGGGTTGTCTTCTCTAAAACATGAGTCTGCTGCAGCTGAGAGCTGACTTCCTTCCTCAGAGAGACTATGTGCCCTCAGGCTGAGCACAGGCCCCATCACTCCCTATTGTCTTACCCTCATTTGCTTTACCCACCTGGAAGATGCTAGCCATTGAAGATTGTAACCTCTGAAGACATATTTCTTCTCCTTCTTCTTCCTCTCCTCTTCCCCCTTCTCTTCCTTCTTCTTCTTCTTCTTTAATTTTAATTTCAGTAGAGCTAACATACAGTGTTAAGTTAGTTTCAGGTGTACAATATAGTGATTCAAGAACTCTATATATTACTCAGTGCTCATCATGATAAGTGTACAGTTTCTTCTTAGATCCTAATACGCAATACATTCTTTCTCAGGTTCATGTCTTTGTATGCATTGGAAACTCTGCCTGAAATTTCCCCCCAGTCTGCCCCAACCCTACTCCATTACCTACCTCTCCACAGTGCTTCTTCACTGGCTAGATTCACCACATCCTTTAATACTCGTTTCCTTGTGTTAGCCTTTCTCAATGGGACATTCAGGATTTCCTTATCTGTCTTACTCCCCTGCATGGTCCTTGGGGGCAGGCATTGGGTTTTTAAAAATTTTTGTGTTCTTGTTTGCTAACACAGAAGGCAAAATAAATGATTGTTGAATGAATTAATTAAACTGCTTTTTTAAGCTTTGATGAACCACCTGTTACATTAACCAGAGTTAACTGCTTTCAACCAAATTTACCAATATAGATGCCACCAGTCATCTAGTCCTACTTTCTTATTTCTCTCCATGTACCTATAAGGTCATTTGAAGGGACAGCGTTGGATGTTTTCCTAATGTTACAACCATATGGCTCCTCAAAAAGCACCATGCAAGCCATAGGTATGAACTAGGTAATCACATGGTTTTTGATTTTCGTTAGATTTAAAGAAATCATAAAATTTAGAGCTGGAGGTGCCTTAGAATAGTTTAATCTTTGCTACTCTTTCAATAGAACAGATATGGAGATACAGAGAGGTTAAATGACTTGCCCGAATTTATACCAAGGCTTAACTTGGGTCTTTCTTCAGAGAATGTCAATTCGGATTCTCTATTTTGCACTTAGAGAAGGTCAACACCTTGGCTTTCCTTTTTAAGACCCTAGGTTTACATAATTTTGGCAATGCTTTTTAAGAAAAAGAACACAAGATTATAAAGACAAAATTTAGTACAGACACTAATATATAAAATATTATGTAATATAATATTTTAAACTGCTAAAAATACCACAAATATCACAAAATGCTGAGAAGTAACTGTATTTTAATATTTTTATAAAGTAACTGCCTAACGAGTCCACTTATTTGGGATTATTGAATTAGTGGTTTAAAAAAATTCTTCTCTATAATATTAGATGGTAGGATTCCTTTAAAAATAAAGTTTAAAGTTGTATATAAGTTTATATAGAAGACTATTTAATTCCTCCAAACTGTCAGGGCATTACCTCTGGTAGTTTCTGCCCTGTATACCAAAGTCATAGCAGAGGCCCAGCAGCTAGGCTTACATCAGACATGGCTAGGTAAGAGAAGTGACTATGTATGTATTCATTCGTGCATTTATCAGACATTTGTGATGCCCCTACTAGGTGTCAGTCACTGTGCGGGGCAGTAATGATGTAAAGATGAGTAAAGTATCTTCTTTTAACCCTTGAGGTCCCAGTCTACTGGGAGAGAATGGCAAATAAAGAATCAGAATTCAGTGCCATACCTATTGAAACAGGTTTGTGGAATAAGAAGATCAGAGGAGAGGTTGCTGATTCTTTTTGGGGGCAATATGGTAGAGAAGGATTCACAGAGGAGGTGACTCTGAGATGAGTCTTGAAGGACAAGTGAAATGGGGAGAAAACTATAGGGACAACATGATCAAAGATAAAGAACCAGAAAGGGGTATGCTCTGGCTCCGTAAGGCTGGAACAAAATATCTAAGGAAGGCAGTGTCCAGGGTCGAGGATTGAAAGAGGAAAGGAAAGATGTATGGTGTACTAAAGATCTTGGGCAATAACTAATAAGGGAAGAGAAGCCCTCTATCTCAGTCAGGCTACTATGACAGAACACCATGGACTGCATGGCTTAAACAACACGCATTTATTTCTCATAGTTCTGGAGACTGGGAAGTCCAAGATCAAGGTGCTAAGCTGATCTGGTGTGTGGTGAGGGCCTTCTTCCTGGTGTGCAGACAACTGTCTTCTTGTATCCTCACGTGGCAAATAGCAGAGATAGAGGGGAAGCTCTTTATGAGCCCTTATGAGGGCACTGATCCCATTCATGAGGGCTCCACTCTCATGACCTGATTTCTTCCTGAAAGCCTTATCTCCTGATGCCATTGCATTGGGGGATAGGATTTAAATACATGAGTTTGGGGGAGATAAATATGTTTTATCTGTTGCACTCTTGAAGGATTTTAAACAGGCGACAACATGACTTTGGCATTTGTAGGGAGGGTTGACTAGAAAGAGAGGGGAGAGGGCAACTGTCAGCCAGAAGATAACCGTGATGCACATCTCACAGTCTGGGTGGGAAGGGGCATAAACAAGGGTGGTGATCCAGAGGACAAAGAGGGGAAAATCAAAATGAATTATCTGTAAAACATAGGAAGGACGGGACTCGGTGACTGATTATATATTGGAGATGAACAGAAAGGGAGGAATTGGGGATAAGCTTGGGCACCCAGGAACAGAATTAGTTTTGCTAAGATAAGAATATTAAATTAGTATAGGTATTCCAGTTATAGTCTTAGGAGAATTCCTAAGTACTTTCTTAATGTTTAAAAATATATATATATATATTCACTTTCTACTTACAAAAATTAAATAATAATAATATTAATAATGATTCCTAAGTATTTTAAAATATTTCATTACTAACTATGTTCTCTGTTCTCTAATTACATGGTTTTAAAAAATATTTCATCTGTTTTATGTTTCACAAAATTCATCCTACCTTTACTGACTTGTATAGCTGTTTCATGTGTGGATAGTTTCACTCTTACAGTAATTCGATTGTTGTTCAGATTTCAAAATCTATATGGCTCCCCGTTCCTTTCTTATGTTTTCTGATTTGTCCTAAACTCTATTTTAAAAGTGTGTGTGTGGGGGGGGAACCTATCTGCTACCATCACTTCTGCTTCTCTAACCTAGTACTATTCCCATGGGTTTTTCTTTTTCTTAAAGGGGCTCGATTTCTTATACTTTCTAACATGGTAATTACTGATACATGTGATTTTTTATAATAAAATTAAAATTAAATACATTAAAAACTCAGTTATTCTGTCGTACTAGCATTTCAAATGCTCAAGTCCCATTGGCTACCATATTGGACAGCTCAGACATAAAAGATGTATCATTCCAGAAAGTTCTACATTATTCTAGAAAGCTCTATTGAAGTTTTGGGCTAGACCATTATCCTCTTGATCCTTTGAAACTATATATAAACTATTCATTCAGGACACTAATGAGATTTTCCCTCTAATTCTCCTCATTGAAAACACATTCCACATGCGTTTTCATATAAACTACCCATTGTGTTTTGAATATAAATTTGATATTATCATAAGAATCAAGAAGTTTTAAATATTTAGGAAACAATTTTGGGTCCAGTTAGCAGAGGTTGCCAATACTGAAAAGATCATCAAGATATTACAGCTCTCTGTTAAGATGTCAAAGTATCACCACTAGGTTTACAAGGGAAAAGGTAGTTTGAAATACTAAACAGGCCATCTTGGTCGATTTGTCTCCAGTGAGTAATAAATCCTCCCTGTTTGCTAACTCAGCCAACTGATGTGCTTGGTTGACTCTAGAGAATTTATAGTCTCTTTCTAAAAATTTATTGCTGAGTAGACCAGTATATTCATAATTTCAGGATTCCAAACAAACTCTTATCCAGCCATGTCACAAATGAATAAAGTGGCATCATTTATTTAAGTGGTAACTAGAGTTTCGTGAGTATTTCACCTCCAAATCCATCTCTGTCATGACTGGGAGTAAGTCAAAAAGTAGTTAACTTGGAAAAAAAAAAAAAAGACAAAAGCCATATCATCACATCACCAACTCTGGGTACATTCAAAAAGTGAATCAGTCTCCATTCCGAAAAACCAAACACCAGTAATTCATCTACCTAGAATATCCAAAAGAGAAATAGGTCATCAATGAAGCAAAAACAATAAGCATAGCACTATTTGGAAGAATCAATAGTGTCATGATAAATGAAGTCCCTTCTTGTGTTGCAGCAACAAACCTCCTGTGACTGGGAAGTCCCGACTGATTCTCCATCTCCAACACCCCCTCCCATACACTGAGTCCCTAGGGTTCTCTCAGAGACTCTTCTAAAACAAGAGTCTAGGTCACATAAACCGCCTTGTAGATCCAGCTACAGTCAGAAAAAAACGAACCCTTTCTGAAAGGGCACCCCAACATGGTGACCGATCGCTAGACCTTCGTCATATTTCAGCTGTGTTGGCTATATCGTGCAACCACGCTACTTAGCAAGTGTGACGGACACTTGGTGCTGGGAGAAGTTGATGTCATTCCCGCTGACAAGGACACGAACAGACTATATTCTTCTTGTGCCATTTGGAGGCGCGTTGAACAAAGAAGCAAGTGGCCAGAATGTTCCCAGTTAACTGCAAACGGGGAAAAGAAAGTTAATGTGACACGCTGCAGTATTCTCTCTTAGCATGCAGTTGCAAGCTTTGAAAGTCCCGTTAAGTATCTCTTTTTTAAGATAAATACCTATTAAGTAATGTATATGCACAAGCTGAAGTGTTAAATGGTTTGTTGAAACCTATTAGAGTACACAAGATGATAAACATAAATTATAGCTAATATACTGCACCAGTGATTTTTAAACATAAAAATTACTGACACTGTAAAAACACACTTGAGTCATCGTAGCAGTATAATAGCACTAATCCATGTTTATCCAACCATGCACTTTTCAAAAACAACACAAACCTCTAATAAATGCTTTGGCTTCACCTTGACAACTTATATGGGTTATTGCCTCGTTCATGCCTGGATAACCATGTGTTATGACTTAAATGTTCTTTAATATCAATTTATGCCTTGAAGAAAAAAGATTGAATAACATAGTGTACATATGGTTCAATTTATTACAGCAAAACAATCATTTTAGTTTGAAGATATTTTCTCATGGTGCATATCATAGAAATCTTCTTCAATAGAGCTCTCAATAAACCAGATTTTTTATGTCACAATAAATGAAACTAAGGCAGCTAATTGTTGCTAAGATTCTAAATAGATGGGTCTATTTGGCTTCCTTGTCAATCAAGAAATACATTCCTTAACACTTGTATTTCTGGATTCTAATGTCTCTAATTGGATTTTACACTATCTGATTAACGAGGTAGTTTATAGGCTACTATAAAAAAATTGATCCTTAAAAAGTGAAGAAGGAAATTGTAGACCGTCAGCATTACTGAAGAGTCAAGAAGACACCAAGAATCATAGTGGTTGCAAAACCCAAAGGGGAGGGGGTGGGGTGAGGAAGTGAATTCTAGAAAGAGAGTAAGTCAGTATTGACTGTGATTATCTCAGAAATGCTTCAGATGGTATCCTCCTACCCCCAGCCCCCAAAATTCCAAGTCTTGAAGTAAATATTTTTCTTTGGTTCTGGCTGGCTGAAGCATTAGGCTTGGGTCACACACTCAAGTACACTGATCCAAAAGCCCGGCGTTGTGGTGGGCTTGGTGTGCTGGCAGATGACACGGGCTCTGTAGATATCGATTTCCTTAAGAAGAGTTAGCCAATTGAATCAACAGGTCTTCATAGAAATAAAAATAGAACCAACATACTCACGCATGGCTCATTATAAAATGACGAACACTACAGAAATTTAAAAACATACGCATACGCCTTTAATCATTTATTCTTTATTTCTCGCTTTCCTTCTGCCAATCAATAATGCTATTTGAGAACTCACTGTGTGATATGGGGATGAGTGAGCACCACTTTGGGGGTGGGCGAGGGGCTTGGAGCTGACAAGCTGAAAAAAAGATTATATTGGTGTCTGGTAAATGATATAATAAACACTTGCAAGGAAGCATTGAGGAAAGAAGGCTTTATGGAGGAGGTAGCATTGGTTGCTGAATCTTGAAAGACACAAATTAGTCTGAAAATGACCCATGATCCCATAGAAAACCAACAAAAAATAGATATGTCTTTCTGGAAATTAATATTGATACATCGAATCTGGAGGCCCTAAGAACTTTATCCAGCAGATGCTAGGCAACGGAGCCTTCCACACACTCAAACTTGTTTCCAAACAAAGTTTCTTTGGGATGCATGAGCCATTACTTCAATCACCTTCCATTCCAGCAAACACTAATTCTCCTTCTTCAAATGAACTCAGCTGCTCTGTGTGGTCTTCTCCATAGCCACTTGCTCTCTCTTACCCAGGCATTAATTAATTTTGAAGGTAAAGTAGGTGAAAAATAATCTTGCAACAAGATACGTTTTTTTTTTTAAGATTTATTTATTTATTTGACAGAGAGAGACAGCGAGAGAGGGAACACAAGCAGGGGGAGAGGGAGAGGGAGAAGCAGGCTTCCCACTGAGCAGGGAGCCCGATGCGGGGCTCCATCCCAGGACGCTGGGATCATGACCTGAGCTGAAGGCAGACACTTAACGACTGAGCCACCCAGGCACCCCATAACAAGATACATTTTGCTAGGCATCCTAAACAAATCCAACTACAAGCTGACGAATAAAAAATCCAGTCAAACTGAATTTCTCTGTTTCCAGATCTTGGCTGTTTTTTTTTTTTGTTGTTGTTGTTGTTTTTAATCTAGGTCTTCAAGCTTAAATTGCATTGGTTTCTCTAGAATTACTTCCTCTCCCATATCTACATATTCAAATTCCACCTGTGTTTTAGAGCAACAGTCTCATCTCCCTTCTATAAGCAAGCATTCCCTGATTACCAATGGCTTCAAGCAGCTTCTCTGTTTCTTCTCTTCTCCCACAGCTTGTTCCTGAGCTTCTTCTGTTAGAACTTACTGATTTTCATCCTGTTCTCTTACTGTTTACATTTGCATTTAGTATCTTCTCTGGTGGACTGTATACTCCCTGAGGGCAGGGAGGACCATTACGTCTCTTGCTCTGTGCACTAGAGCTCTAGAGTTGAATCTTATGCTTGAGCAGCATAAGATTCAACCAGGTTCTGTTTAATAAACATGATAGATTTGCCCATAATTTTGAGGCTTCATTCTATCAGTGCCATAGAAACTTGCCATCATGAAGATTATACTCTTGCAAAACTCTTAATGAGGAACTGGAAATAGAGATATTTCTTTTATATCCCTATTACTGTGTTTAAAAAAAAGCTGATTAAAACCATGATTTCCTTCATTTTAGTTTTATTCTCAGTCCATCCAAAGGGACTGGATTGTACACGTCCATGATTCACAAATACATAGAGGCATTTACAACTCCAAAAAATATGCCTGTCTTGTCCATCCTTGAAGGTATCATAGTGACACACTGCAAGTACCGGGACATGGTCCCCTACCAGGCTAGGCTTGTGTGTGTGCCCACTGGAATGCGTTCTTGAACTGTCTAATCCTTCTTCATTATCCATTAGCCCAGCACACATATTCTGGGATGAAACTCAAAGTCAATGACTGTTTATCATCATTAGCTCCTCCAAGCAATGATTTACATGCAAGTCCTGATACTGTTCACCATGGCTTCTCTAGCCCATCAGCATCCAGGTTTCCCCTAGAGCATCCTTAAGTGATTCCAGCTTGAGAAGCCCCATCCCAGATTCCAAATGTGGAGGTCCTTGAGCAGCATCTGAGTAGACTAAACAATCTACATTTATGACGTCCCCCCTGGGAACATTACCTCCATAAAGGAAACGACACATGCAAATATACACAGTCAAGTAAACATCCTACTCCTTCTGTAAGAGCACTAAGTATGTGCTTTGACATCAGTTTGCTCCTGGGGATGGGGTGCAGGTAGATGACCTAGTAATAGAGTCTTGGTAGTGGTAATTTAGAAAATGGCTGCCAGAATGTCTCTGGCTCACCGGGTGAAAAAAAATTATCCTTTCTCTGGAGCTACATGAATGGTTTTATGTGATAACTAAAAGAGAAGACCATCCAGCAGATTAGAACAGGGACCTGGAAGACAAATTTCTTGGCTCTAACTCTGGCAATGCTGACCATTTGCTGAGTTGATCTTTGAAAAGTGTTTGTTCTAATGTTTTAAGGTATCATTTTCTTCCCTAAAAAGTATAGGAATATCACAGGGGATTGTGTTTTCTGATTTTTATAAAAACATATTTCAGTCATAATAATAAATGATTTGGCTCCCATGAAATTTTAAGGTCATCTTCAATAAAGAATTTTATCATCTTTTAGAATTGTGATTCCATGGCCGCAGAAATCAGCTTTCAACAACTTGGGAAAAATCCATCCACTCTGTTTAAAAGGCAAAAACAAAAATAAGCAAACAAAACTGTTAACTTTCACCATGATCCCTATATTTTAAAAGTCTGTGAATCTGTACTTTTAAGCTATATTTAGGAATTATACAAGCAGTGGTGTTCATTTTATTTCACATAATTTTCCCTCTTCTGGTTTAAAATTCTTCATTTGCAGAAATGCAACATGCATTTTGCATATATTTACTCATATATACTCGAGGGTGAAGTTTACAAACTCATCAGAGTAAAAAAGTCCAGGCTCATGTAAAATTTTTAGTGAGATTTGCCTTCACAATTGTCACTTCCACCATTTTATCTTGCCCTTCTTTTTTTTTTTTTTGTAGCCCTGTTAGCAAAACCTGACCTCAGCCTATGATGTCACTCATTTATATTCTAATGTAAAGGTGAGATAATGTATTCACTTTCCTGTTACCTTGTACATCAAACCTGAACTCAAATTTGAAATGTTTGCTTCCTGTTAAGGAATTAGAACAGCAGTTGGTAGGTGAGAAATTCCTGGGGGTGAGAGTTGGAAGAGGAGGCAAGATGTCTTCTCCAGGATCCTAGAAGTCCTATTTCTAGGTTATTGACTATATTCAGCAATAGAGTGTACCCATACTAACAAGAAACCCCACAATATTCACCTTGTATGTGTATTTGTTTGATATTGTTGGGTTGAGTACCTACTGAAAAATAATTACTAAATTTGATAAAAAAATTTCCACCAAATTACAAATTTCCAGTGGTATCTGAGAGCGTCATTTTTCTCTTTTTCAGAATTTCTAGGTAATGAGATGGGACTGCTAGTAACAAAATGGCAAGGGCCAGGGTGACCTCAAAAGCACATGCTCTCAATTCCCGTTTACTGAATCCCGTTAACATTTTACCTCAATTTCCCCTGAACGAACAGTTTGTGTAGAGACAGGGTTTATCTTCTTTACATTCAGATGGTTGCATTTCCTGCTTAAAATGTTAGCTAGATTGTCTCTGTACCCTGCCTCCCCCCATCTTTTGGTCTCCCAGAAGCTGTCTGCTGCTTCAGGCAAACTTAATGATGGCAGGGCCGCAGAGCCAAAAAAGGAAAAACACCTGTGGCCAGTGTAAAGTTTAGTCCTGAAATAGACAGGCAATGGCCATCACCTGCCTGCTGTGTGAGAGCCCAATCAAGTCTATTCATCACAACTGTGCAGATAAGGGCTTTTTTCACCCCCCTCCTTTTTTTTTTTTTTTTTTGCCGTTGTTTTTGTTGAACTGCATGTAATAGGAATAGAACAGAATACAGCAAAGAAATGGTGCCCTCTGCATCTCTGCATGGCCCCGAGGGGCTGTTGTTTAGATACATCCCATGGAAGTGGTCATTCTGTAAAAATGGCTCATGGAATGTTCATTTTGGAAAATAAACTTGGGCTTTCTCTTCAAAAATTCTATTACGAAATTTTCTTTCTGTTTCCTGAGGAAATTATGAAAGAGAAGAGAATGAAGGCTAAGGACAGCTAAATTCAATGAAGACCAACCATGTGTCAGGGAGCATGTCAGCAGGGGTCGATGGGATGCTCTCCTGTCCATGTCTTGTCATGGCATGAAAAAAAAATAAGGGACGGTGAAAAAATCACACACGTGTGGACGCCATAACAAAAACATATGATTTCATCTTTATCTTTCTGCAATTCTTGACACTTTTTTTTATTCCTATCCTTTATTGAACAACTAGGCTTCCCTTGGCTTCTATGACTCCCAAGTTTCCTGGTCCTTTCCCAGCCTCCTTGGTTGGCTTTTCTCCATTTCTTTTGCACGCTCCTTTTCCTCTGCTCCTCTTCTTAACTGGTGTTGACCCTAGACCTAAGTCATTTATTCTCTGCACATTGTCCTTGGGAGATTTCATCTCATCCACCACAAAGCTTCAAGTAACTATACATTGGCACCTGCCCAAACAGTCTCTCCACCCAAGATCTCTCTCCTAAGCTCCACGCCAATTCATAGGGTGGCTACCTACCACTGTGTTGGCCAATAAGATACCTGTCCTGTAGCTACTGGGGATTTCTTAGTGTGTTCAGCCTTTCCGATAGAAGTGCTGAAGTGTATCCTTTCCAAACTCCTCTTGTATAGAAACTGACATGAGGCTAAAAAGGAAAGAAAAAAACCCCTTGTGAACAAGAAGTAGCCATAAGGAAGAAAGCTACCTGCCAAAAATGAAATAACAATGATAAATAGAACCTAGGACTTTAATGAAATTGTGAAATTACTGCATAAGCTGTGGATTGCCTGCTCTGGACTTCTTACATTATGGGGAAAATCATTCCTCTCTTTGGTTTTATGCATAGTTATGTATAGAGAGAATTCTATGTACAGTTGCTTATTGTTTTATAACTTTTTTTTCTTTTAAAGATTTTATTTGACAGAGAGAGACACAGCGAGAGAGGGAACACAGGCAGGGGGAGTGGGAGAGGGAGAATCAGGCTTCCTGCTGAGGAAGGAGACTGATGCAGGGCTTGATCCCAGGACCCTGGGATCATGACCTGAGCCGAAGGCAGATGCCTAACGACTGAGCCACCCAGGCGCCCCTTATTGTTTTATACCTTAAATAAGAGAATACCCACTTAAATGAGAGAATCATATTTAACTTGGAGGAAATGTTCATGAAATTGATTATGCATTTTGCCACAAAGGATTATCTCAACATATTCAGAATAGGAAAAATTCTTTGGGTCACATTCATCGACTACAATTTAATAGAATCATAAATTAATTATAACAAGCAAGCAACTCTCACCATCATCACTATACCCACACCTCAGCATCCAAACTTACTCAATTGGAGATTGAAAATTATAACTTCTAAGAACTCTTGAATTAAAGAAAAAATAATATTCAAAGTATAAACAATTTAACAATAAATGGCATCTACTGCAAGGAAGAGTTTCCTCCCTCCGTTCCTTCCTTCATTCCTTCCTTCCTTCCTCTCTCCCTCTATCTATATTTCTATCTAGCTATTTGCATCTATATGGATCCATGAATTCTTATTTTATTCAATGGACATAACCCATTATAATTATTGTGACCCCAAAAGTGTTCTAAATTTGGCCAGTAGGAACTTCTTCAAGTTGTGTATTGTGCATTTCTGACATGATTCTGTTATTTTTTGAACACTTCTTTACTTTCTGGCACAAGATATTCCACACTAATTTTTTTACTTATCCTGCTCTGGCTCTGGAACCAACCATCTCCCCGGGGCCCCTGGTTCCTTTAATGAGGAATGCTATTTAGAAACCAAGCACTAGGCTTGCCCACTACTCTGGGAGTGCCATCGCTTCTAGGCCCTTCCAGAAGACAAGATTCACAGTCTTCTGCTTTCTAATATTTGTAACTATTTTTTCTGCCAGTGAGGAACCTAGCTCCATTTATCCATGGTATATTTATTCATTTCCTCAAGTATAAGAAGTAGTTTCAGATTGCTATTTGATATCTTTGTGAGAAGCAAACCTACTAACTAGAATTCGGTATTTGCTTACAGGTCTTTAATCTTCAAAAATACTAAGGTCATGAAAGACAAAGAAAAATCTCTAGATTAAAGGATTAAAAAAATATAACAACTGAATAAAATGAGTAATCTTGGTTTACATCTTGGACCAGAAAAAAAAGAATATTTGGACAATTAGTGTAATTTAATATGGTTCTAAGATTAGATAATATCACTGAATTGATATTATATTTCAAGATTTGAAAATTCAATTGTGTTTATGTGAGAACTTAGGAATGCAGAGACAGGATGTCTGTAATTTACTGTCCAATTGTTCAGAAAAATATATGTATATACACAAAGACATATACATATGTTTACATATGAAAGCATATAGTGAACAATAAAGGAAATGGGGCAAACCTGGATAACAGGTATAATGCAGTTGTTCATGATATTTTTGTAGTTTGCTGCAAATTTTTAATTATACAAAAAACAAAGTTGCAGAAAAAAAGAAATAAGAAATAGATGACAATGCACATTCTACATCCCAACCAGTGGTACGCTCCTGGAGAAGTGTGTGAGGAAAATTTATAACTTCAGGAGCATATATTAGAAATAGAGAAAATTTGAATGTGAATGAACTAAATAACAATGAGATAAGCTAGAAAAATATCAAGAAAAATTCTAAATATTAGAACTAGAGATGAAAGATGCAGGAATTAGAGAAATAGGAGAACAAGAACAAAGACAGAAGAGTATATCATAAGTATCAACCAATGAAATAAAAGATTGCTTCTCTGAAAAGACCAATAAAATGACACATTTTTGATATGTCTCACTCAAAAGGAATAGTGTTTGTACAGGGCAATAGTGTTAAGAGACATAACTGTAGATACAGAGATATAATGTTATGCCAATAAACTTGAAAGCCTAGATGGAGCAGATGATAGAATAGGAAAATAAAAATTTCCAAAATTGGCTCAAGAAGACAAGTTGAATTGCATGACCTCATAGTCCTAACAAAAATAAATCTAGAAGTTGTAAAAGATGACCCCCCAGTGAAAAGGAGATATTCAGGTTAGTGGAAGACTCAACATTGAAAAATGTCAATTATCCTTCACTGTCATCATAAATTTAACCTTATCTCAATCAAAATTCTGTTATCATCTGTCCTGTAACTTGAAAATCTCATTCTAAATTCATGTGAGAGAGAATGTATATAAATATAACCAAACTAATCTTGAAAAATAGGAAATATTGAGAGCCCCCATCTTTTTTTTTTTTTGCTTTGTAACTTGCTTCTTTTATTTAATAATAAGAGCATTTGTATAAGACAAAAATACAGATTAGTATTCTTTTTAATGGCTGTATAGTTTTACATAAAATGGAATCTTAATGATTTTTTTATTATGTTATGTTAATCACCATACATTACATCATTAGTTTTTGATGTAGTGTTCCATTATTCATTGTTTGCATATAATACCCAGTGCTCCATTCAGTATGTGCCCTCTTTAATACCCATCACCAGGCTAACCCTTCCCCCTAGCCACCCTCCCCTCTAGAACCCTCAGTTTGTTTCTCAGAGTCCATAGTCTCTCATGGTTCGTCTCCCCCTCTGATTTCCTCCCCTTCATTTTTCCCTTCCTACTATCTTCTTCTTTTCTTTTTTTAACATATAATGTATTATTTGTTTCAAGGGTACAGGTCTGTGATTCAACAGTCTTGCACAATTCACAGCGCTCACCATAGCACATACCCTCCCCAATGTCTATCACCCAGCCACCCCATCCCTCCCACCCCCCACCACTCCAGTAACCCTGTTTGTTTCCTGAGATTAAGAATTCCTCATATCAGTGAGATCATATGATACCTGTCTTTCTCTGACTGACTTATTTCGCTCAGCATAATACCCTCCAGTTCCATTCACGTCATTGCAAATGGCAAGATTTCATTCCTTTTGATGGCTGCATAATATTCCATTGTATATATATACCACCTTTCCAAATATCATACCATATTAGAACGCCATGACAAGAGTAGCACTGATGCATAAAAAATCCATCAGTGAAAAATAATAGAAATCAAAGACACAGATCTGTATATACATGGAAATGGTGTCTATTTTGCATGCAGTGAAAAAAGATCAAACAACAAAATCCCAAATAGATTAAGGTTCTAAATTTACAAAAAATAAATTATAAATCTGTTCAAAAGAACTGTGGCGAAATGTGTTCAGAAACTTGGAATAGGACAGGTCCTCAAAAACAAGGCATACATTGAAAATGTCTTTTATGAAAAAGACTGATATATTTTATATTTGAAGAAAATATCAATAAGACAAATGATACAAAAAAAAACCCTAAAAAATTTACAAGACAAGTATAGATTGGGAGTATGTTTTCATTGTAACTGAAAAGGATTAAAAACCAGAATATATTTTTAAACTCCTAAAATTACTAAGAAAAAGCTAATGAACCCAAATGAAAATGGGGGGGAAATGTGAACAGATCATTTACAGAATAGGAAATACACATGGGTGACAAAAACTTAAACAGCTCCATTAATGACCAGGGAAATGCCAAAGAATACAATGAGATTGACAGTAACTACAAAACTTGATAATACTAAGAGGTGGTGAAATGTGAGGAAATGGGTATTTTTAATACTATCCATGAAAATCAATTCATACAGTCACTTTGATATGGTATTTCTGAATCTTTCAACACTAAATAAATGAAGAATTCTCTTTGACCCAGGATTTCCCCTTCTCATTATCTAACCTTGGGAAATATGTGTATGTGTGCATAAAGAGGCTCCTGCAGTGATGTCTACTGCAGTACTGTTGTGATAGCAACTAAATTTAGGGAGTTAAGATTCATCAGAATTAGAAGGAAAAAAAATACCAGACAATGGAATTTCATGTGTAATTTGGGCCATATGTGGTAAATTTATATAAACAATATAAAAGGATTGTCAGGGCATATTGAGTGATAAAAGCAAGCTACAGAAGAATAAATATGGTATAATACAATTTATTTAAAAAATACTCATGCAAAATAAAACTATATACAACTAAACATCACTGTGTGTACATGCGTAGAAGAAATGCCTATACCAAACTGATTTAATGAACAAAAAAAGTCTTTGGTTTCCTTAGGGAAAATATAGAAACAGAGGTGATGATTAAGGATGATATAACTCCATCTGTATTGTTTACATTTTTTTACATTTATTCAAATGGCACCGTTGTAATTGAATTTTTTTCAACTTTTAAAAAGAAAAACAGAAGGAAGCTATTTGTTCTGCAGCTCTAACTAACCATGTGTATTATATCCACATAAATCAGTTAAAGGTCCCAAAGGTCACTTTCTCTGGTGAATTATCACACAAGTGTTATCATTTACACAACTCCATCCATCCATTCATCCAAACATAAATGCCTACATACATGTATGTGCAGCTACTTTGATTGAAAATTAATGTTTAAAATAATCATGTATGCTTAATTTTATGTAATATTTACTTTCCTAAGAAGTTGAACTTAAAAAGCTTCTTCTTTAATTGAATCATATTTTCAATGCAGTAACAGAGTACAATTATAAAAAACAAAACAAAACACACACTATGGTGAATTATTTTGTGAAGTGAACAAACACTCCACCAAATGCTTGCCTTATAAATGTGAAATTTATACATCAACTTGACTTAATAGAAGATAGCCCTGCAGGTAACTTTGCTCTCCCTGTTCCCTGCCTTTCAGCTAAAATATAGCTAATTTATACAGATTATTTTTATTATATTCTTGGACCAGTTTATTTTTATAAAAAGCACTGTCAGAATGCAGCCCTATCATTTAAATACCAAATATCCTCCACAGATTTCTTTCTGAATCATCAAAATCTCCCTGGAAAACTGTGTGTTTGGGGGCAATTGCTATATTAGTTTTCATATTTTAATTTTCTTGCCAAATATTTAAATATATTTGATAACTACCAATGCAAGCTGAAGGATTTTAAGAATGTGTTCAAGGGGATTATATTAGAGACTTCAGAGTAACTTGCAGATCTAGAGGGGTTTCCAAGGCTAAATGAATTCTTAGCAGGTTTATGAGAAAACCTTTTGGAAATAATTTGTAAGTTTATCTGTTAATCAGCAAATCTGATTTCTATAATATTGCCCATAGTGAATAATTAGTTATTTTTCATGGCCGTGATGCTTAGTTAAGAATGATAAATTTTAATTCTAGATTTTTATTATTTTTGTTTAAGAAAGACAAGATCCAAGAATAGAAGATATGCTTTAAAGGAAAAGGTCATCAAATGTCATCCTTTTTAAAATACAGGCCTTTGCCTATCAATAGCCAAATCTCAGGAGACCTTAGTGATGCAAATCATATGTTTTGCCACCTTGTGGTAGTTAGAGGTAAGTCAAATATAGATTAGTATGAAAGGCCAGCAGACACCTGGACAGGTGAAAGATAATGCCCAGGTCTGGTTGTAGGATCCAGTGTATTTTCTTCTTAAATATCATCCTTTTTCTCTCTCTGATATCTGTTGATAGCTACATCCTTAGATACAAGGGGAAAAGCTATGGTTCAAGCTCTAAACTTTTCTCAGGGATGAGGAAAAATAGCCAAAACCAAGTGGGATAAAATTCTACATCGACAAAGCCATTTTTATAATCCATTTGAAGTGTTTTCATTATTATATGAAAGAGAAAAGTGCAGAGAAGGGAATAATACAAATGAGAACAAATTATAGGAAATTTAAATTTGACTAGTCACATGACCAAGAAATATTTTTGAATGCCCCCTGGAAGTTGGTAAAAATGTTTTTGTGTTTCCCTTAAAAGTGAAAGGCTGTCGCCATTTACTTCTTACACTTGCCTAACAAAGTACAAAGGTAAACCTACCTATTCAATAATTTGCCTTCACAGTTTGGGGGAAACTAATTAAAACATCTCAATAATCATACAGCAAGAAAATATGCACACAAAATTAACATACAGCAAGTATAAAATAGAAAATGGAAGTGCCTCATAATTCCATGCTCAAAAGAGAGCAAATGCAAGTGGTTTGATATATATTCAGCCAGATGTTTTTCAAAGATAAAGATAGGGATATATAGATAAGTAGCTCATGTATATTTTCTTTCAATTTATCCTTTACTTTTTAGGATTCACTGTGAGAGTACTGTGCAGGGGAGAAGACAATGTCTTTTAAAAGCTGAAAGAAGCAGATTAGGTTGGGAGATAAAGCATTCCAGGCAAACTGAACAATGCCACGTAAAGATTTTTTGGAATTAGCTGTTTGGCCAATCTAGAAATAGAAATAATTATACAGTGGCACATTCCTTTGGAATGCCTTGATCTTTCCCCATTACTTCTGCTAAACACATACAAATTGAATCTCACAACTATTGACCCTTTTCACTAGTAGGGCATTTGAGTCTTTTTATTTAACTGTGCTAAAAATCCCAATACATTCATAAAGGAGGGGAAGCAAAAGCATATAGTAGGAGCTGCCAGATCCTAGGCACTCAGTGAATGTTGGTTATGGTACCAAGATGCAATGGACTCCTGGATAGGGTTGGAGATTGACAAGGTTTCAAGGAGGACAGTTTTGCTTTTAGCCATTTTAGCTTGTTCTGAAGTTGTTTATTTAAATTCCTACCTCTGAATCTCCACATTTTTCATTTTCTTCATCCATAATATAAGAATAATCACCTTCCTGATATGCCTTGCAAAGATTTTGTGATGTCTAAATCATGTTAAAATAAACCAATCTATGCCTAAAAATTTAAAAAGCAAATTATATATGATGGTATGAACTGAATGCCCCTTCTTCTTTGGATAAGAAATGTATCAATAGGAGTCAATTTGGGGCTAACCACATTATTCCTCAAACTGAACCATCACTGGTTCTCATGAAAATGGGCTCAGGAAGGAAGTGATACTTCAAGCTAGATCTCAGTCATGTCAGGATTTCTACTTATGCGGAGTAGCTTTGAAACAGAAATGTA
The DNA here is from genome assembly GCF_003265705.2 of Callorhinus ursinus. Classification (NCBI taxonomy): domain Eukaryota; kingdom Metazoa; phylum Chordata; class Mammalia; order Carnivora; family Otariidae; genus Callorhinus; species Callorhinus ursinus. The sequence continues at coordinate 124,626,876 of NW_027397063.1, read as the reverse complement.
CTTGCTCATTTAAGACTGGATTGTGTGCCGCTGTGGTAAAGTAAATGCGTATGTTTCTTTTATCACAAAGAAAAATTAAGTCCATTAGAAGCTACAAGAAAATCAAATATGTATAAAAAATACTTGGTCCAAATATGACTGTGTGGAGGTTTAAAAAAAAAAAGTGTAGTGGATGCTGAGAGGTATCACCCGATCCCTCTTCAAGACCAAGGCACTCATTCTGGCAGCAACGAGGAGAGTTTAGCCAAAGTTAAGCCCCCTCTTCATCAAAGGCAGCCTGGTCTATGTGTGACCCCCCTTGCTTCCTTCAGTCCAGGACAGCTCCACAGGACCATTGCAGCTTCAGAGCTGGGGTTCTGATTCGCAGTTCAATTTCTCTCTCTGCCCCATCCTGTTTGACTCACACTCTCTCAGGTATTATTTTGGAGAGCACTCCCTAATAAAGTTCCTGTGTATAAATCTCCTTCTCAGAACGTTTTTTTAAGGAACCCAATCGAAGACTAGATGCCAGTCGACTTTGACATTAGGAGCATTTTCCTTTTCAGTGGCTCATTTGAAGTGGAGAATGAATAAATATTATCTAAATTTAACAAATCAAAAAGTGCAGTAAAATCCGATTATTTGGTTATGGTACCAAGATGCAATGGACTCCTTGAATTATGAAGGAAATAAACATAGAAATTGCTAAAACCTTTGTTGGACTATGAAATAGAAGAAACTAGTTTTTTGTTATAGAACTTCTGTACATGCAATATGCATGGACTTCTTTGAATTGTTTAAGGATAGGAACCTGTAAAAAATGCACATGTCTGGGCGCCTGGGTAGCACAGTTGGCTAAGCATCTGACTCTTGGTTTTAGCTCAGGTCGTGATCTTGGGGTCGTGAGATCGAGCCCTGCGTGGGGCTCTGTGCTCAGTGCAGAGTCTGCTTGAGTTTCTCTCTCTCCCTCCCCTTCTGTCCCTCCCCTTTCTCTCTCTCTCTCTCTCTCTCAAATAAGTAAATAAATCTCTCCAAATATATAATGGAATCACTTAAAATTGGTTTAAAACAAACAAGCCAAAGGCTACCAAATCTCCAAACAAGGAAGGAGGTCAACCTCATGGCCCTAAACATCAAAACATGGCAGCCAAGAAAGAGAAGTCTGTAGTATGATCTTGTCTGATAAAACTTGAATCTTCTGCTTTTCAACCCTCAAGTTCACAATTTCATAAACACTATTCATGGAAAAAGATGAATTAAAAAAAATGAAAATTCTCCCTAATCTTTGCCTTCCAAACTCACACTCACCTTGATTTGAAGAAAAGTGCAATAAGAAAGTGAATCAAGACTATGAAGAGAAAGCCCTGTGCCTAGAAGTTTTTTCTACCAAACTCCTGTCAAAAGCTGTCCGATTCACCATTTTTAAAGCCTTCAGCCTGAGAGGAGAGAAAAAGTCAAAGCTTAGTGATATCTCTCCTTAAAAAAAGAAAACACATTCCTGAGTAGGGAAGTGAAACTTAGTACCAAATACTTCACAACGTTTCAGGAGAAAAAGCAGAGTCCAGGTCATCCTGGGAAGGGAAGAAACAGCCCGAGTGAGCCATAGTTTCCTCACCAGCATATTCTCTCTCTCTCTCTTCCTCTTTCCCTCTCCTTCTCTCCCTCTCTCTTTCTCCACTGTAGGGCCACACAGATGAGGAAAAGACACATTGCACAGTCCTTGAACTATAACTTGAAGGCAAAAGAAACAGACCTCAGATAAAATAGTGTGCTTAGGAAAATGTACCCACATGTATCAACCAATGAGATCTTGAGAAAACTTCCCATGTTAAGCGAGAAAAAGATGAAAACAAATGGCATGAGAAATAGTCTGAAAAAACACAGCAGGAGGAGGAAAAAGAGGAAGGAAAGAGGGAGCGAAGGAGGGAAAAATGGGAGAAAGAGGGGGAAAGAAGAGTGAAGGGGGGGTGAGAGGTAGTAAATAGAATGCAAAAGGACTGTGAAAAACTGATTCACAGTTGGTTTAACATTCAAAAATCAATCCATGTAATTCACCATATTAACAAACAAACAACAAAAAAAGAAAAACCATTTAAGAATCATCTCAATAGAGGCAGAAAAAAATCATTTAACAAACACTAGAACTCATTCATGTTAAAAGGCTCAGCAAACAAAATAGAAGTGATCTTCCCTAAGATGCTTTACTTCTTTAACAATTCTAGAGAAATGACCACGAAGATGAATGTTAGGAAGCATGACAAAGGAAGAAGACAAGAAGGAAAGGCAGGCATTACCCAGTGCACCTGCATTACTCCTCATTCCTAAGTACACTTGCGGGCCATGGCCTTGTTAGAAGGAACATTCTTTTCTCACCAATGTGGGTCATTGGATTAATTCAAAAGGTGGAAGACCTGGTCTTATGGGTTGAAACAATACAAAACTCACTAGGATAATACATGGCTTACTTTCATTTCTTCTAATTCTCTAGACCCTTAGAACTCTATCAATTTTCTCCTTCTTTTGAACCTCAATAGTATTTGTATCTCCCTTTCTTTGGCCACTTTTTAAATTTTTATTTGTATCAATAATTTTATCATTCTATTCAACTCTAAACCCTTGAAAACAGAGTTCTGGATCGATCATCTTTGTGTTTCCCCAGAGCGGGGATGAGAGCCCTTCTCATAGGTGTTGCTCAATAACTACTTGGTAAGTAGAATTGAATCAAATGGAATTACGAGGGACAGAGCCCTGAACTAGAAATAAGAGGTCTTGAATTCTAAGACTGACCCAGTCATTAACTAGTTACAGGACCTTGTAGAAGCTTCTGTCTCTCTGGGTTTCAGTTTCCTTTTCTCTTAAATGGAGGAGTTAGAATTAATTGCGAGGTCTTAAGATTCCTACCAGCAGTAAATCTGTTTTGTTATGAATTTTCAAAGATAAACTTAAAAATGACTTCTCTTTTAGATACATGAATGGTGCCATTGTTTTTGCTGGATGTTGTCTTCACTGTAAAGACAGGTTGGGGAAGAAGCAACCTAGGAAACAGATCCCTGATGGGAACAGTAGCAGTGACCTGCCCAGGTGTTTAAAGTAGGACACCCTCTGGGTGCCCCCACAGGCCTGTGGTGAGGCTGAAGATCAGAGGAGCTAAGAAATTTGGAGAAGATAAGAGCATCACAGGTGTATCTACAGTTAAAGAGTTCTGTGCTGTAGATCACTATAAAGTCTGGAGGGGAAGAAAGGAAGCTGCCAGACCAATATACCATTTTTAGAGACTGAATTTACACAGGAACAGTTGCCAGTGTGGGGCTGGCCTAATGATTTTATCTCATTCTCTGTCTGACTTCCCTCCAGTGAATCTTGTAAGGGAACCAGCTACCTGATCCTTTAATCCTGCTAACATTTTATAAAGGAAGATTCAAATTAGTTTTGCTTATTCCAGATGCTTTATATGCAAATGAACTTTAGAATTGGAGGCAAAAAAAATGTGATGGGTTGGAGGAAATACTCCCACCTGAAAACCCTCCCAAAACAATGAGATAACTCCCTTCTCCTTGTTGCTCAGGGCTCTTTTCTCAAGGGAATTCCAGAATCTTCCAGATATCCACTGTGACTCTCTGATCCCAAGGAGGAACTCCTCAAATTCCTTTTATCTATAACTGGCTTCGACTTTCCCCAAACAACATGTGGCTCACTATCCCTGCCTTCCATAAATAGCATCACCTATGCAGTATTAATCAGAGTTTGCAAGTCAAATATTAAGATCATTCCTTGGGGTAATCCAATGGTACAACTTTGCCATTTTATTTTCCCTTTGCAACTCTAACTAGACAAGGGAAACTAAAACACTGAGCTAGGAATTATTTATTTAAAGCCTCAATCCAACACGCAACAGACCCTGGATAAAGATTGCTCACTCTCCCTTATAATAAAGAAAAGTGGCATCTTAATGTGGAGTGGTGTGGAGCCTCAGCCTTGCCTGTGGGCCAGCTCTTACATCCTCCCATGTAGCCTGGCATCTGCCCTCTAGCATTCCCATGTTGCTTGGCTCCAAATGGAAGTGCTCTTAATTTCAAATGATTTATTGGGGACAAGTGGGAGGCCTGTCTGATCTAAGTCTGTTTGTATTTGGTTTCCTGTGTCTCAGGGGTGATTTTAAGACAATATCTTATGTTGTAAAGGAGGGATAGGAAAAAGAGCAATACCCACCTGCTGTTGGGCTAGAGCTCACTGGTGTTTTATGCAGCTGTGGGGTGCCATTTTCTATAGCAATGAAAAGAAAGAGCATCAGCTCTGAGGACAGCAGCTAAATGATGGACTGGCAAGGGAAATTAGTGCAATCTCCATCAAGTTCTTTATTGAAGGGCAGTTCTGCTGGACTGTTCAAAGAACAGGGGGCTAGGGCTAAGGATTCCATCACGGGGGACAGGGTCACTGACCAGTTTCTCTGTTGTCCTGCTCCTACAGCGCTCACTTCCATTAAACATGTTCCAGACTATACAGAAATTACATTTTTAAAAAGATTTATTTATTTAGTTTTAGAAAGAGAGAGCATGAGCAGGAGGGGCAGATGGAGAGGGAGAGTCTTAAGCAGACTCTGTGCTGAATATGGAACCTGACATGGGGCTCGATTTCATGACTCTGAGATCATGACTTGAGCTGAAACCAAGAGTCAGACACTTCACCAACTGTGCCACCCAGGCATCCCCAGAAATTACATTTTTTAAATGTTTGTTTTCGGCATTTCTTAGGAGCTACTCACCGGAAAGGGATTGTATTTGTATTCTATTGATTCTCCACAGTGCCAAACAAATAGTAAATACTAAGAAAAATGTTAAGTGAGTAGGTATGTGTGTGAATGAAAAAAACCTTCTCTTTTTCCAGCTAAAGCAGGGGCATCCTTATGGGAAAAGATGTTGTATTTAAATGGTGGCATCTAATGGGAATATATTACATGACCTCTTACTACCTGTCTTCTTTATAAAATATCAGATGAAAAGATTAAAGCAGCACTATCTAATATAACTTTTGGTAGTACTGGGAATATTTTATATATGTGAAGTCCAACACGGTAACCATTGGCCACTTGTGGCTACTGAGTACTTGAAATATGGCTAGTGTGACTGAGGAAATGTATTTTAAATTTTATTTAATTTTAATTATTTTAAATCTAAATAGCCACATGTGACTTATAGTTACTATACTGCATAGCACAGATCTAGAGACATCCTCAGCAGAGATGGAAAAAAAGAAAAGTATATTGCTTTTTGATGCTTTTCAGAGGGAAAAATGTGTGTGTGTGTGTGCACACATATGTGTGAATATGATATATATATATGTATGTGGTGTTCATCATTAGATTAGTATCAGGTTCATCAACAATACAGCAAAATATGTTAGGGGCATGGTCTTCAGAATAAGCCAGACCTCAGTATGAGCCTTTGGCTGTGCCACTTACCAGCTATATGACCTTGAATAACTCATTGTTATTATTGGAATGTGAAATTGCCTTGCCTGCCAAACACATCAGGATGGAAACCTTAATTTTTTGAAGAAGATATGATGGGTTGTCGACCTTATTCTAAAAACAAGTTGCCAATGAGGTCCCTGGGCCATCCTAACTGCAGAGAATATTGACAGTGACATCATCAAGATGGTGACATAGGTCATTCCTGACCTCAGTCCCCTTAATGAGAAGACAAACTAGGAACTCTCCAATGACAAAATACCATTGTGAAAATCCCGAAACCCAGTGGTGAGGCTGAAGCACCCACCCGGGACCACAGAGACAGAGAAAAGATTACATTAGAAGAATTACAGGAGTGGCTACACTTTGACAGAATGGCCCTTCCTGCAGGCCAACATGACATTGTATCAAGAGGGCCCCCTGGGCCTTTGGTTTCTCCAGGGGGGAAAAAAGAGAATCCAAGGTGGACATCCAGCTCACCCAGCAGTAGGAGACATTTTTCCAGAGGTCCACTTGAGTCTCACCTCACAGGGATCACTGTGGGACATGGGAAGACTCTACCACTGGGGATCAGATAGGGATGAAGAAGAGGGGCAGGGATTACAGCAGCTAGCACTCAGATCTTTGTGAATGATATTCTTGCCAGCAGCAGAACCCAAGCAGAGATCCCAGCCAGCAGCTCTGGGCATCTGAAGAGCTGAGCAGGTAGCCTCATCTGGCCAAGGAACTCAACTAGCTGTTCTGCCTAATTTGGGTCCCCAGTCAAGGGGCTGACTGTAGAGCATGGTCTATTTGCTCCACCAGGGCAGGAAACCAAATTCACAGCCCCACCCAACTGCTATCAAAAACCTCCCAACAAAGAAAAATCTAGGACCAAATGGATTTACTGGTGAATCCTACCAAATATTTAAAAAGAATTACTACCAATCCTCCTTAAACTCGTCTAAATGATTGCAGAGGAGAGGATACTCCCCAATTCATTATATGAGGCTAGCATTCACCTGATGCCAAAGCCAGATAAGGATGCTCTAAGAAAAATATAGGCCAATATTTCTGATGAATATAGATGTAAAACTTCTCAACAAAATACTATCAAACCAAATTCAATAGCACATTAAAAGGATCATGCTCGGGGCGCACGGGTGGCTTAGTCAGTTAAGCAGCCAACTTGATTTTAGCTCAGGTCATGATCTCAGGGTCCTGGGACTGAGCCCTCTGTCAGGCTCTGTGCTCATCAGGGAGTCTGCTTGAAAATTCTCTCTCTCTCCCTCTCCCTTTGCCCCTTCCCTCTGCTCATGTTCTCTTTCTCTCTAAGATAAATAAATCTTTAATAAAATACAATAAAATACAATAAAATAAAAGGATCATGCTCCATAACCAAGTGGGATTCATCTCTGGGATGCATAAATGGTTCAATATACCATCTTTTTATTACATCACATTAATAAAATGAAAGATAAAAATTATATGATCATCTCAATAGTTTCAGAAAAAAACACTTGAGAAAATTCAACATCTATTCATGAAAAAAACTCTCAACATATTGGGTATAGAAGGTGGGTACCTCAACATAAGAAAGGCTATATATGACAAGCCCACAGCTAATAGCATACTCAAGGGTAAAGGTTGAAAGCTCTTCCTCTAAGATCGGGATCAAGACAAGGGTGCCCAGTCTCACCACTCCTATTCAAGCCAGTACTGGAAGCCCTTGTCACAGCAGTTAAGAAAGTAAAAGGGGGGATAAACATCCAAATTGGACGAGAATGTGTCAAATTGTCTCTTTGCAGATGACATATTCTTATATATAAAAAATCCTGAAGACCACCAAAAGACTGTTAGAATTAATAAATGAATTCAATAAAGTTGCAGGATATGAAATCAACATAAAAAATCTGTTGCATTTCTAAACACTAATAATGAACTATCAGAAAGAAAAATTAAAAAAACAGTGCCATTTACAATAGCATCAAAAACAATAAAATACTCGGGAATAAATTTAACCAAGGAAGTGAAAGATCTGTAAACTGAAAACCATGAGACATTGATGAAAGAAATTGAAGAAGACACAAATAAATAGAAAGATACCCCTTGCTTATGGATTAGAAGAATTATCATTATTAAAATGTCCATACTGCCCAAAGCTATCTATAGATTCAATATAATTCTTATGAATATTTCAATGGAATATTTTATAGAAATAAAAAAAATCCTAAAATTTGTATGAAACCATAAAACACCTCAAATAGCCAAAGCAATCCTGAGAAAAACAAAGCTGGAGGCATTGCACTTCCTGATTTCAAACTATGTTACAGAGCTATGTTAATAAAAACAGCATGGTACTGGCATAAAACAGACTTAGATGAATGGAACAGGATTGAGAGCCCAGAAATAAACCCATGCATATCCAGTCAACTAATATTTGACAAGGGAGCCAAGAATACTCACTGGGGAAAAACAGTCTTAAAAATGGTGTTGAGAATACTGGATACTCACATGCAAAAGAATGAAACTGGACTCCTATTTTCCACCACTCATAAAGATTTACTACTTGAAATTGATTAAAGATTAAATGCAAGACCTGAAACCATAAATTCCTAGAAGAAAACATAGGGAAAAAGCTACATGATGTGGTCATGGCAAGAATTTTTTATATATGACACCAAAAGCACAAACAACACAAGTAAAAATAAATACATGAGACTGCATCAAACTACAAGCTTCTGCACTGCAAAAGAAACAACAAAATGAGAAGTTACCCCATACAGAATGAGAAAATATTTTCAAACCACATATCTGATAAGGGGTTAATATCCAAAATATATAAGGAACTCATGCAACTCCTTAGCAAAAAACAACTCAATTTAAAAATGGGCAAAGGAACTAAATAGAGTTTTTCCAAAGAATACATACAAACGGCTGAGATATGGCCATTGATATCAGTATGTGAAAAGATGCTCATCATCAGTAATCATCGGGGAAATGCAAATCAAAAACACAATGAGATATCACCTCACATCTGTTAGAATGGCACTTACAAAAGAAGATAAGAGATAACAGGTAGGGATGTAGGAAAAAGGAAAACCTTGAGCACTGTTAGTGGGAATATGAATACAGCCACTGTGGAAACGGTATGGAGGTTCCTCAAAAAAATTAAAAATAGGAATATCATGTGATCCAGCAGCCCTCTTTTTGTGTTTATAGCCAAAGAAAGTGAAGTCAGTTCCCAAAAAGGTATCTACACTCCCATGTTCATTGCAGCATTATTCACTATAGCCCAGATATGGAAAAAAGCTAAGTGACTATTGAGTGATGAATGGATGAAGAGAATGTGATTATGTGTACACACACACACACACACACACCCAATAGAATATTATCCTTTTTTTTAAAAGATTTTATTTATTTATTGACAGAGAGAGACACAGCGAGAGAGGGAACACAAGCAGGGGGAGTGGGAGAGGGAGAAGCAGGCTTCCTGCCGAGCAGGGAGCTGGATGCGGGGCTCGATCCCAGGACCCTGGGATCATCACCTGAGCCAAAGGCAGACGCTTAACGACTGAGCCACCCAGGCACCCCATAGAATATTAGCCTTAAAAAAAGGAAATTCTGCCTAATTTGCAACAATATAGATGAAACTTGAGTGAAACTAAGTGGAATAAGTCAGACAGAAAAAGACAAGTACTGCATGATTTCATTTATATGTAGAATCTAAAACAAACAACCTCATAGAAACAGAAACAGAGAGGAGATTGGTGGTTGCCAGAGGTGGGGAGAGGGGAGGAAATGGGTGAAGGTGGTCAAAGGGTATGAATTTCCAGTTAATAATATGAATAAGTTCTGAGGATTTAATCCACAGCACGGTGACTGTAGTTAACAATACTCTATTGTATATTTGAAAGGTACTAAGACAGCAGATGGTAAAACTTCTCCCCACAAAAATAAATCATGACTATGTAAGGTGATGGATGTGTTAATTAACCTTACTATGGTAATTTTCTCTCTACATATCAATATATAAAAATGTTATATATATAAACTTATACAACATTGTGTATGTCAATTATATCTCAATTATTAAAGCTGGAAAAAATAAATAAAAATGAACTACTGATAAGTAGCCCTGCCCCCATATATACTATAATGTATATATAATATAATATATATATTAGACACCAAAGTATCAAAGATACACTGACATTCTTCTTAGCTAATGAAATCTGTCACTTGTTCTGACTGCCTCCAAATTAATACCTCATCTTTTGTGAGAGAATAGAGTCAAGAGTTTTTGTGTATTGTTGGAATTTATAACAAGAATGGCAAACTTTAAATATGAAAAGTAAAGTGGGAAGAAAGGGAAGGGAAAGAGGAAAAAGCTTCAGGATGTAAGAACTCAGCTGAATGCTTGTTTCTTTGTTTGTTCTGTTCCAGTTAAATATCATAAGCACTGGTTAACCCCCCCGGGCTTTAGTGGAGTGTAGTAAAACAGAGAAAGGACTCATTTATCCTTAGATCCGAATTATCTCTTGGCAGGTAACTATGAATCTTTGGTCAAATTATTTAACCTCTTTCCATATCAATTCTCCATCAGTAAAATAGAGGTTAATTTTACTGCAGGGTTAAGAGATTATAAGAAGGAATATTTGGCACATAGCAGACATCTAAAAATATTTTATCCTTCCCCTTCTTTGGTACTTCCATGACCACTGCCAGTGTTTCCCCCACTTTCAGCTTCCCCTGGGTATCAGGGGACCAGATTACATAAGATAATCAGTCTGTCATCTAACCTACCCATCCATACATCTTTTTAAAAAAAATCTGACAAAGCTATATTTTATATTTTCTTTATCTGTGTCTCCAGATCAAATCTGATGAATATAGGAGCTGAAAGACAGCTATCCTAAAGAAACTACCAGCTTTTACTGTATGCAAAATGAATCAAATTCTATTCTTCTACTGTTCTTTCCACACTGGTGTGCATATATTCCATTAAACCAGTATTGGAAATTTAAAAAGGCATTAAACTATGAATTGGTCCTCATTGTCCCCAATCCTGGATAGCTTGGGCATGCAAGCTCCCTGATCTTTCGGACTTAGAGACGAACCAGCTGGGTCTGAGTAAATGGATGCAGCAGCTTAGGAAACCCACGTGACTCTCAGACTGCGAGCAATCCATTAGGAACCAAGACTTACACTCCAAATCTCCTATTCCTGGGTAATTCCCTTTAATGTGAAGAAGGAATAGATTTGGGGTACTGTCTTCTTTCACGTGCCTTTGGGCACATTGTTAGTGATCAAAAGACTTTCTCTGAACTACCTCTTTCTGTCACCACAACAAAACAATTTCCCCTAGAAACACCTGCACATTTTTAAGAACCTCTATCAACCAAAAAGGGTTGGTCCATTAATCAACTGAAGTTGACAAAAAATGTTAGTATTCTTCACGTGCATGCCGAAAAGCATTGTGGTCCGAGATTACTATCTCGTATCTTCCTTGCATTGCTTGAGGCACCTAAGGAAACGAGTCCTTCGCATTGATATCTCTGCATCATATTCTTTATCCTCAGCAATAATAACAAATAGTTCTGCTTCTTGGGGAGCAAAATTAAAAGCAAAAAAATTTGGACAAGTTTGAATTTGTTGCAATAAATATTTCAGAGAGCCAAAATGAGTTCTCAAGTGCTTATATTATGACAGATGTATTCCTACATTTGGGGGAAAGTTGTGATCGCCATCAAATACGTTCACAAACGTGTGATCTTTTTCTGGTTAGGGACTGGATGCTTTATGAGGCAAGATTTTAGAGTTAGGATCTTGGAGCATTGGTATTCTTGAAGAAAAAGTTTGAGGGTCTTAGAAATATTGGACAGGAGTAAAATATAAGCTGTATGATACTGAAGTATAATATGGAAGCAGATGTAGATGAAAGTAGTGAACAATTTTTTTCTTTAAATTTCTAGCCCTTCACTATATAAGCTGGTTGTATAGTAGGTTGCTTGATGGCTTGTGCATGGGTTAAAATGTTGAAAGTAAAGAGAAAAAAGGAGACTCGGGGATGATTTTAGATTTTTTAAGACCCTGAGCTCTGAAAAGATGGTAGCCTTTCCTATGTAATTCAAAATAATGTAAAAGCAATTCTTAACTGTAAAACAAGAGTAAGGAAATCCAATAACATTGAGATTTCTCCCATGGTACTTTTTAATAAGATCATAAAATAAAATCTTCCGAATATTTTTTCTAATTTTTTGGTGCGTCTGTTTTGCTAGTCTCCTAAACATTTGCTTGGTTTCCTATTGGGTAATCTAGCCCTGAGAACTGCTAACCTTTCACCTACAGACTTGTTTAATTGTTTATTCCACAGACTTGTATTGAAGGTAAGTTATTTGAGAGACTGGAAACTCTTAGATAAAAAAAGTCCAGTCCTTCCTCTGGAAGGACTCAAAATCTGGGGAAAAGATAAATGTACGCATAGCAGCAGTTTGAGCATTATAAAGTTCTCAGCAAAGCCAAGGAGTCATGAAGAACAAAGCAAACTCTGCAGATATCAGAGAAGCCTTTCCAGAGCTGACACTGGAGGTACGTCTGGAATACCAAAACATGTGGAGGGTGGAAGGGAGCATTCTGGGTCCATGCCATAGCATTGGTCCTTTTATAAAGGGGACAAAGGAATGGAAATCGGGAAACTGTAGTTGATCCCAGCATCAGGGGCAAAGGATTTCAGGCCCACTTTGACATGTTTCCTCCTTGTCCCTTTGTTCTCGGATTTGGCACTTTTACAATCTCTCTTACATCCTGTACTTTTTTGTTTTGTTTTGTTTTGTTAGAGCCATAGACATTCTCAAGCTGCCTCACCTGCTCAGATTGGATTCTGAATCTTTGGGTCCTTTATAATGGATCACAGATCACGGTTCTTTTACAACCTTACAGTTAGTATTTAAATATCTAGTAGCATTCCACATTTCCTCTGCCTTGGTTTGCTTGAGTCGTCTCCTTTGTGATTAGAAGATAGATAGAGAGATCTTTCCCTCTGTCCACATTTATTATGTCAGATTTATGTAACTGTAATGCTCCTCTTAATTTGATGTGTGGATCCTGGACATGGGGGAGGACATGCATAGATTTAAGTGATACACATGGTGCCTCAATGTCTGAGCACCTGGATGCATCTGGGGACTGTTACAGAGCTAATTGGCAGGTGTTGTACATTGCAAGTACCAAGATCTCCCAAGCTTCAAGAAATAACCACTCTGTGGGATCCCCAAAGAGAAATATTCAAGGGTGTCTCTGTTCTATCTGTTAATTATGAAAAGCAGATTGCCGTGGTGATGGGAGTGGGCTAAATTAGGAGGGGTATGGAGAAAGATAATAGAGTGTGGAAAAGGTGCCTGACATTTATTTATAAGCATCCAGAAAACTTTATTCCTTTGAGCTTAGCTTGAATCATTCTATTCCCTAAACCTATGGGGTTAAGCAAGCATCGTATTTCTTCATATTCTACATGGATGACTGGTCTTTCCCTTCTCTAGTGTCAAGAAAACCCCAGGTAGCTCATGGCTCCTTGGAGATGGAGGCAGTGTGTGCATGTGGGTGTGGGTGGGGTGAGGCGGCAGTCAGAAAGAGATTGCAGACCAGTGGGCCAAAGGTCATGGAGCACAGCGAGTGGCTTGATCTGGCCGCCTGCACAATGGCAGAGGGATAGCAAATGGGACCAGATCTAATGTTGCACATTACAACCATGCCACGAATTGACACTTTTACTAATAACCAGACACTGGAGATCCCTCCACGGCTTTTAAATTGGGAAGCCATATGATCAGCTCAGTGTTTCAGAGAGAGTAATGTACATGCAGTTGGAAACATAGGTGGAACACAACACTATTAGCCACAAGGTTATCTGCTCCTGGCCTATATCACTTGTAAAAGCGGAAAGGCCATGAAATAGAAAAGAAAAGGGATGAGGTCTTGAAGGAAGGCAACAGAGGCCTTGCGAATGGAAATGATAGAAAAGAATTCAAGGGTACCCAGAAAACAAAATTAAAAAGTACTTGGTGATTACAAGATGATTAGGAAAAATGTCTAAAATATCTCTCTTCTGGCTTTAGTAAGTGAGTTGATGAAGGTTGAGACCAGTAACCCAAATAAATATGAAAAAAGGTTTGCAGATAAAACCCAGAGAAAAGAAGTGGTTCTGACAGAACTGAACGTATATTGTTTCATTAATTCACTTTGGAAGTTTGATCCTTTGCTTTTATATTGATGGAAGAAATGTCTTCTACTTTTTTTTTTTTTTTTTTTGGTTGTCAAATGATCCTTTATTGAAACATTTTCCTTTGTAGTTAACTAGCCGGGCATTCCAGCGCACCACTGTTGATGTCATCTATGATGTCATGAGGGTGGCGGCCATCTACATTGCAGCCCACAGACTGGGCAGTCCCCAGGATCTCTTTAATGGTTCCAGAGAGTTCTCTGGCTAAAGATTGGTGTTGCATCTGTCGGGCAATATTGACAATCTCATCAAAAGTTATATTTCCACTGTGCTTAATGTTTTTCTGCTTCTTTCTGTCTCTTGGTGGTTCCTTGAGGGCTTTGATAATCAGGGCAGAGGCAGAAGGTACCACTTCAATCTGGGCCTGTCTGTTCTGAATGGTCAGTTTCACCGTAATCCTTAGACCCTTCCTATCACTGGTTGCCTTGGCGATGTCATCACCAACCTTTTTTGGAGACAGACCCAGCAGGCCTATCTTCGGGGCCAGGGCAGACGTGGCACTGACTTCGCCACCGGTGCACCTCAGGTACATGACTTTGATCTCATTGGGGTCGAACTTAGGCAGCATGGCGGAGGTGGCTGGTGTCGGATGAACCCGGATTCGGGACGACCGAAGAAAGTTGACCTTTGCTTCCCCGAGCTGAAAACCAAAAGTGTCTTCTTCTACTTTTAGTTTTAAAGATTTATTTTTTTTATTTTAGAGAGCAGGGGAGAGGCAGGGGGAGAGAAAGAGAGAATCTCAAGCAGACTCCCTGCTGAGTACAGAGCCCGGCGCGGGGCTCGATATCAGGACCCTGAGATCAGGACCTAAGATCAGGCAGGACCTGAGCCGAAACCAAGAGTTGGATGCTTAACCAACTGTGCCATCCAGGGGCCCTAAGAAGGGTCTTCTTTTTTTCCTTCTTCTTTTTCTTCTTCTAATCATTGTAGTCCTGCTAGGCTTGACTTTTTATTCTCTTTAGCCAGCACTGTGTGCTTAAAATTTTGAATTAGTTGCTAAGATTTAAAAATAAGAAACATTTTACATAAAAATCTGGATTTCTGACTGCTGGTGAAAAATTGAAACATCTGTGTGATGGTTAATTTTATGTGTCAACGTGACTGGGCTAAGGGATGCCCAGATAGCTGGTAATATATTATTTCTGGATGTGTCTGGGAGGGTGTTTCCAGAAGAGATTAGCATTTGAATCCGTCAACTAGGTAAAGAAGATCACCCTCGCTCGTGTGGGTGGGTATCATCCCCTCTGTTGAGGGCCTGAATAGAACAAAAGGGCAGAGGATGGGTGACTTTGCTTTCTCTGCTTGAGACAACCAAGCTCTCCTGCCCATTGGCACTCGTGGTTCTCAAGCCTTTCGCCTCAGACTGGGACTTACATTATCAGCTCTCTGGTTCTCAGGCCTTTGGACTGGGACTGAATGACAACACCAGCTTTCCTGGTTCTCCAGCTGATAGCAGATTGTGGGGCTTTTTGACCTCCATAATTGCATGAGCCAATTCCTATAATAAATCTCCTCATATATAACTATATATTCTATTGGGTCTGTTTTTCCTGAAGACTAATACAATCTGCTTAATTGAATAATCCCTTTAGACTGGACCTATGCTCTCCAATTTGGCATAATCCCTACCACACCCCGTTATCTCCTTCACAGGCCTGTTTCACTCATTCGTGTTTCCTGTGTGGGACCTGTATGTAGCAGATGTGGTCAAAACTCTACACTTAATCCCTTGGCCTGCACCAGAGGTTGTCCTCAGAGAGTTCAGATGGCTTCCTGTATCTTTCTGCCTAAAGCTGTTCTCTTCCCACTGGAGTGCACTTGGTGCATCTGGGGATCAGGCCAGAGGTGCCAGAGAGTTACTCCTCACCCCCAAAACTATCGATGAGGGATGGGAGTTGTTGGATAAAGACCCAGCTTCTTTGCCTTCTCATGAGACACTTATGAGGTGTTCCCAGGTAACCTGTTGGAGAGTTCCCAGTAGGACTGAGTCCTAGTTGCCCATGTGGTAATCCACTCATTACCAAATGTTGTGATCTGTCTCCACTTTCCTGACTCTCTTTCCCCCACTTTCACATGCTTCATGGGATCTTCTCCAAAATAAGTTATTTATGCCCAGATCCTTATCTCAGGGTCTGTTTGCTGGGGAGCTCAAACTAAGACAGGACCTGAAACCAATGCAATTTGTCATCTCCGATTTAGACCATCTCCTGGGTCCTAACTGCTCTGCAAGCATGAGTTTCAGTCTCAGACTGGCAGAGATAGAAATGACCTTGGAGAAGGTGGAGGCTTAGGACCACGAGTGAATTGTCTGAGGTCACACAGCATGGTTGCTTCAAAGACAGAACGAGCCTCTCTCTCCTGCCCCCCAGATCAGTGCTCCATCCACTACTTCATGGGGAGCCAACAGACAGCACCCATGTCAGCCAAATCCAGCAACTGCCTGTTTTTGAAAATAAAGTTTAATCAAAGCATAGCCAAGTCGACTTGTTTATCTATTGTCTTTGGCTTTCTCACGTCCTTAGCAAAGTCGAGTAGCTGTAACGTCCAGAGATCATCCAGAGATGATCATTCAGCCCACAAAGCCTAAAATAGTTGCTTTCTGAGAGCAAAGGTTTGCCAACCCCTGTCCATCGTAGTGGTATTGAGGGTACCGCACTCTCCTGAGCTCACTTATAGGTAAAACAGTAAGAGGAATCTCTCCTTTTCAGATAAGCTCAGCGGCGCAAAAATTGCAGCTCACCTTCCTTTGGTTCAGCCGGCAGAGAATGTTGGTGGCAGAGCCGAAGGATCAAGGCTGCAACTCTGACTTCTCTCAATAAATTAATTTATTATTTAAGCACATCTGCCTGTTTATTTAAAGAGGTGCGGTGGCCTCCACTTGTGCACTTGTGTGGAGGAAAACATCATACTGAGATCTCAAGTGTCACGGCAATTAGTCAAATGGGGAAAGAGGCTGCTCCAGGATGTTCAGGGACACTGTACTTGATAATCTTTAATTTGCTCAATATTACAATTAAGGTAACTTCAAATGTGTTATAACCTTAATAATGTCAACATGTTTCCATTATCTCGGGTGTACATATTATTTTTAACCTACTTCACACACAAGAATGTATTAATGCATTTTTTGGCTGCCGGTAAAGTGGCCCTCTAACAAGCTTGTGAAGGACTTAATAACCTTGTAGAAATGTTTTACTGATGAGTATTTAAAAATTATTGGAAAATCACTCCATCAGGATTGAAAAAAAAAACCTGTCTGCTACATTATCATTGGCTGGAAAATAGATATTCACTAGGAGAGACACAATTAACAGGAAGACAGACAAAATTAATGTTTTGGTGACAAAGGAGATAAATGGGAGTGGTGAGGGAAATATGGTGGCATTAGAAGTCGAAGAGCCGGGGGCTTCACAGCTCATCCGCTGTGTGATCTTGGGAAAGTTGCTCAGCTTGTCTGAGAGTTAGTTTCTACATCGTTAGCTTAAAAGCCCTGCTGGGTTCCCAGCACTGTTCATATGATAATGTAATTAATTGATGCTGGTAAAAGAGTTTTGTCAACTGTACAGAGCTATGGAAATGTCCATTATTGTCGTACAAAGCTGGGGACAAAAAATATTGGGATGATGAGTGATGCTGTTTTCTGTTGGGTCGTTTATTGCGTTTTCCAGGGGTATTTTAAGACAGTTAAATATAAACAAGAGGAAAAGGAGACAGAAGGGACAACTTATTTCCTCCATCTTAGAGCTGCCTAGCCGGAAATGATAGATGCTCGGTGCTCTACATCCCTGTCCTTGCCCAACACGAGGGCGGGTTCCCAGTGAGAGAGAAGGAGCTTGTTAGGTGGAGACTGCAAAATGGAATTTGCGGGAGTCATATTTTTTTATACCATGCTGAGAGTGACCAATGACCAGTGCCTGGCTTTTCTTTTCTTATTTTGGGAGAAACTTCACTAATCTCAGGCAGTGGTTCATGTCCCCTCCTCCTTTGCAGAGTATTCAGAGACAGGCATAACCCTGGGCCTGGATTATTGAGGTAAACATTTATATAACTCCAACGCTTTCCACTGGTGTGAAATTACTGATACATTGGGATCCTCCATTTTCCCTAATTAGACCAGTGAGTGAGGGATTTGCAGAAACAATTCCAGAGACTCTCACTTTAATATTAACTAATGTGCACTTGGCCTACTTTTTGATTTTCCCACTGAACATATAGGGTCAGTTTCTCATCTTGCTCGGCACCCCTGCGGAATAAGCTCTGAGCTCAGAACTGCAATGTTTTCAAGGGCGGTGTCTTTCCTCCCTTTACTTCTCTCTCTTCTTTGCTTCCCACTAGAATTTTGTTCACTGTCTATCCAGGTACACAAGCTGTAGTTTCATGGGGTTCTAGAACTGATAGGGCTTGTCCAGAGAATTCAACTAAGGAAGTTGAATTTTTTATAGACCTGTATGATGATCACCACGTGTGGATGTGTGTGTGTGTGTGTGTGTGTGTGTGTGTGTGTTTGTGTCCATCTGTGTGTCTATTATTTTTTTCAAAAGGGACTGAATTTGAGAGAGATAGGGTCCTTTATTCAGGTAACTTTGGGGAAGGGAAACCAGGATCATAAAAGGAAGCACACTCCATGAGAATCCAAGTGAGGGACCATAGGATTAATGACAGTTTGGGGGGTGGCATTCAATTTCTGGCTCCTTAAACAAGTTCTTTGAGAGCTTTAGGTAGTCAATTTATCTGAACTCCAGATTCCCATTAATAAAATGGGGATAAAACGTAGCTCTTAATTTGGTTGTGAGGTCATGCTAATGTGGGTAAATTATTCCTCATATCCTGGCACATCAGAGGCGCTGGGTGAATTACTGCTATTGCTGTGGTACTAGGAACATCAGCTTACTTGTTTCTGAGAGGCTACTGAGATACATAATAAGTGTGTAGAAAATCTACATAGTACAAAGGTAAATAAAAATATTGACTTAGAGATCAAGAAGAGTGGGGTCAAGGCTGCTAGCTAGCTACTTTGTCTTTTTAACTGAAAGAACCTTGCTCAGCTAAGAATGAGGGGTTAGGACTCTCAGTGGTTTTTTCAAATGATGCCCTTCTAGCATCCTCCAGACTTTGGGGATGAAGAGACTCACACTTTGGAAGGAGAAGGGAAAGGAAGGAAAAAAGAATGGACAGGACCCTAACCTCCCAACCCAGCTTCCATCAAAAGAGCTGTTTTTGTCTCTTTTGCATGCCTGGCTTCTGGGTATGATTTGGTGAGCTAAACAAGCTCCCTCATCTAAGAAGTTGGCCAATGATTGGACAGGACAATCCTGAGATCCCTTCCAGCTCCCACATTCTGTCAAGATTTTGTCACCTTTTTCAAACTTTCATTTGGCAGACTGTCAGGCTGCCTGAGGCATCAGGAAATTTCAAGGTGGTTACAGGGCAGAGTCAGCTTTTTGAAAACTATGAAGTAGGCACATAGTTCTCCATTTCCCTTTATATGTAGAGATGGCCCTGCTCATCTTCAGACTCCTCACTCCCACAGCCTGCCTGGCCCCTGCAGTTTCCTGGAGCAGCTCCCTTCCTTGGGCTCCGTCCTCACATACCCGGTCCTCCACAGCCTCACAGCCCAAAGCTCCTGGCTCCGTTTTGTCATAAACACCCAATCCTTAACCCTGTGTTGGTGCCCACCTCCATTTGAGCTGTGGCTAATGAGAAGAAAGTACCTCACACCTTCCTCCCCCAGGAATAGCTTTATTACCCCAAATTATAAACCTCATAGGGAAATACTTTACTTCAGGGCCATCTTTTTTCACTTTCAAATTCCACCACAATGCCAGCTGTCTGGTTTGTCTGCCCATAAAGCCAGCTTTGAGGTCAGAGGTCAAAGTTTCTGCTTATAGTCATTAAAAGAAGAGCTTTGGGGTCAAACAGACGCGTTAGTCCTGTCTGTGTAACTCCTTTGCTTGTCTACCTTGTGCAACTTAACTTCCCCAGTTTTCTGTCATTTCAACTATCTCGGGTTTGTTGTAAGAAAATGAAGTTTTTCTGGGATACATCATACCTTAAACCAGTCACACTTCATATTTGTTGTTGTCATTATCAGCATTATAGTTACTCAACTCTTAGTCGAAACCTCAAGATCCAAGAAATATCACATCCTCGATTTTATTCAAATAAGTTCAATTCTATTTTAGTTATATGGTTCTATCCTACACACACTTTCATCCAAAGGTGTGCCCAAAGGCCCTACCCTCTTCCCAGCAATAAGGCAGTGGGAAAGTCCTTCTATTCTTGCTGGTTGGTGGCCACCCACTGTGTTGGCTCCTTTAGTAAACTTTTGGCCATGCAGGGGCTCTGTTGAGTCATACTCAGGTCATAAGATGCTTTGGTGAGAATGGGCACTCCCATGCCTGGAGTCCACTCCCATGCCCCCCACCGGCACATACTCCGAGGCCACCATGTCCACTCAGAGTAATGAGCAATCACACCTTCTCTTGAGACAGGTCAATCTCTAACCTTTTTCAGTCTGGGGGAAATTTCTCTTTTTCCTCATTCTTTTCTTTTGCCGTCAGATTCATATTCCTCTTACCATCCCATTTGAGGATACCTGGGACTTTATGAAATACTAGAAGGGCTACACATATACCCACTGAGAAAAATGGAGAATAACACCTAGCCCTGAGCAAGAGAAAGTGTCTATATGTAAACAGACAGAGTCAGACTTGCAATAGCTTGGGAGATTTTGTTATTCCTATGAAGACAGAGAGACACATATGAGACAGATAATACAAAATTCTAGGCCTGAAAGGTATTCATTTTTGACCAAGACATATATAAGTCTTGAAGACTTCCCTTGCACAGTGCTTTACAGCCTTTTGACCAAGTCAAATCTTCTTCCAGTACAAAACTGTAAACTACCATGGCATATGAGGGAAGGGGGAATATTATCAGGAATGACTGAATAAATCAGCTTGACACTAAAGTTTCAGCTTAAATTTTAAGACGTTAGTGGCTTCTCCTTATGAGCTGGTAACAGTGAAAGATTCACATTAATCACATTAGGCATCTTGGTGATGGGTCCTTCCCCTCTTTTTAAATAAATGCTAACTTCATATAAATCTCATTTAACTAAAGGAAAGTAAAACACTTTCAAAGACCAAGGTAAGTGGAGGTTATAATTGTGTACCTGTTTGATAAGGAAATCCACAGAGAAAGTTTAACATTATTTATTAATCCTGGAATAGTATCAATGCCAGATCTTTGGTGCTTACATGCAGAGCCCAAAGTATTCCTCTAATTCTGATTAAATAATACTAGTTTCCTACATCAAAAACTAATGATGTAATGTATGGTGATTAACACAAGATAATAAAAATAATAATAATAGTTTCTATGTATTAAGAGGTAACTATGTGCTATGGGCTTAGCAGCAAGATAAGATCTTTACAAACAATAGTTCAGTTAATCCTTACATCAACTTTGAAAAAAAAATGCCACTGCATCTCAGAATGGCTACACAACTTCTCCACATAACCAGGAAGTGGTAAATCATAATTCAACCATTGTTTGATTGACTCCAAGACCTGTTCTTGCAACTTCTAAGCGAGACTGCCTCCCACTTCCTAACCTCTTCACCTTGATGAGAGGAGTAAGATTTGGTGATACCAAATTTTGTTAGTGCCAGCTACCCCTCTCCCCCAGCAATTTTCAACCTTTTCTATTTCTATAATTTTCCATTTATTCAGTTCAGTTCAATAACTGGGAGCATTTAATGGCCTTACGTAAACATGGTGTTTCCTTTCAATCCTCCCTCTCCCATTCCCCACATCCCATTAGTTGACAAGCATTTTTCTATGTTCCAAAAGTCCCTTTAGGTTATCCCTCTCCCTATTAGTTTAGACACTCATTCTTGTTACTTGTCATGTGAATGTTGAACTATAAATCTTCCTGGACTTGTGATGGGGTTACCTCCTGATAAACCCAGCATATTGAAAATGTCCTAAGTCAAGAATTCAGTTAATACACCTAACCTACTGGACAGCAGAGCTCAGGATAGCTTACTTTTAATGTGCTCAGGCATTTACATTAGCCTACGGTTGGGCAAAATCATCTAACACAAAGCCTATTTGATGATGAAGTATTGAATATCTGGTGTAATTTATTGAATTCTGTGCTGAAAGTGAAAAACAGAGTGGTTGTATGTGTATTTGTTGCTTACCTCCGTGATCACATGGCTGATGGAGTTGCAGCTCACTGCCACTGCCTGGCATCACAAGAGAGGCTCATGGTCCATATCATTAGCTCCGGAGAATATAAAATTCAAAATCTGAAGTATGGCTCCTACTGAATGCATATCACTTTGGCGCCACTACAAAGTCAAAAAAGTCATTAGGTTGAGCCATTGTAAGTCAGGGACCATATGCCTACTGAAGCTTCTATGCTGGTCTTTCCTATTTTCATCTGTAAGGAAAAGTTGTGAAGGGCTGGAATGCATCAAACAGATAAGTTGCCGAGTGCCCTTATTGGCATCCTCCCAGGTTTTTTTCTGCCTCTTATTGTCTTTGGCCTATTTAAAACTCTTTAATTGTAGCTGATAGCAATATAAATGGATGCAGTCTACACACATGCAAATGATTCTGTTTTGGTGAAGGAACACTTGACCTCTCCCTGCTCCAAAAAAAAAAAAAAAAAGCCAATTTTGGATCTATGTGTTCATTTCAGTAATCCTATTGAGCTATTTTTGTGCAGTACTTTGAATTCTCCTTTGAACCAGTTGTTAACATCTTATTGGTTCCCTCACTAATAAGTTAAATAAAATCTTTGATGTGTTCATTTTATATTTGTAGGAGAATTGTGGTTTTACTTTTAAAAACAAAAAACCTTTAACACATAACACATCTTAACTTGACTTTGCTATTTATCTTAATTTGGATTTCCCAGAAAGCTGAGCCTGAGGCGTGGATTTGGTTGCAAATATTTACCAGGAGGTGACCACAGAAAGCTATAGTGATGATGTGGGCGAGCAAGACAGTCAGGAGAGGAAAATCAGTCAGGGGTGTATTACTGAGTTGGTTACCACTGTGGGCTCCAGGACTCAGTCCTGCTGGGGGATATCTGAGCAACCATATAGAATATCAACCTCTGAATGATCCCTCCAAAGGGGAAGAGGTTGGGACATTTCTGTTCCAACCATTGTCATGTATATGTTGAGGCTTGCCCTATTGGCCTGAATTCCCTTGTCCTTCCTATCTATACTTTCCACGGCTTAAGAAACAGTTGTAAGGCAGAAAAGTGAAGAAACACTGCTGTGTGCACTGGGGGTACTAAGCTGGCAGAAATGCAGAGCTGATCGTCCCAGCCACACTAAAATCAGGTGGCTGAGGGGATGTGGTGCAGGGCACAAAAGCAACTGATACACGACCAGTACAATCTATCTAAACTGAAAATTGTTATATTCTTCTTCACTTTAGAACATTTAAGAGATTTCTCATGCCTGTAGGATAACATCAAAACACCCACATGGCCCTTCATGCTCTGCCCTTGGCCTCCTCTCTCCACCTCTCCTCATACCCCATCTCCTCTCTACACTCTGATGCGTGCTGTGCCCCTGACGCTACTGTGACCTGGTATAGGCGTTCATGCCTTTTCTTCCTCCTTTCTTCTAGCTAGGCCATTGTTAGATGTCGTTAGAAGTGACTGCCCACCTCCCTCTCGCTCCCCCACAAGATATGACGTTTCTCTTTGACATTCTGCTGTGCTTCCTCTATCAGATCATCAACTACACTGGATTCTATTTGCCTCTTTTATCTCTCTCATTATTCTGTGAGTTCTTTGAGGGCAGAGACAATTTTTTTTTAATCTTTGTATCATCAATGCTCAATAGCTTCTTCCCCACCCCGTAGTAGGTACTCAAAAACAGCTTGTTGATTTCATTAAGCACCTATTTGGCACCTATCTGTACTGGTCATGATAGACTATAAAGACTTTGCATTAGTCAAGATAGGCCAAGTCATGCTGCAATAGCAAATAACTGGGAAGTCTCAGTGGTTTAAAACTACCAGTGTTTATCTTCCACTAATGCTACGTAGCAATCATATGTGGGCAGAGGGCCTCTGCTCATAATATTTACTCAGGAACCCAGGCAGTCAAGTAGCCATGGTCTGAAATATTGTTCTTGAGAATTTTGCACTGGCAATTATATGTTCATTCCAGGAGTGACACAAATAACTTTTGCTCAAAATTCACAGGCTAGAACTAGTCATGTATTCCCACCCACCCAAAAAGGGGACTAAAAGTCCACCCGCCATGTGTCCAGGAGGAGGAGAGACAGAATTATTTGGTGATCATTACAAATGACTACCATAGAGTTTTGGTCATCAACATTGCTATAGGTTGAATTGTGTCTCCCTCAAGATCCATCCGTTGAAATCCTAACCCCTAATACCTCAAAATGTGACCTTATTTCGAAATAGGTTCATTGTAAATGTAATTAGTTAAGATGAGGTCATACTAGAGTATGTGCGGGCCCTCAATCCAATATGACTAGTATCCTCATAAAAGGGTAGATATGGACACAGGCATGCATACAGGGAGAATACCAAGTGAACAAGAAGAAGCCATCTACAAACCAAGGAGAGAGGCCTGGAACAGATCCCTCACTCACAGCCCTCAGAAGGAACCAACCCTGCCAACATCTTGATTTTGGACTGCTAGCCCCCAGGCTCGGAGACAAACAAATTTATGTAGTGTAAGCCATCCAGCCCTAGCAAACTAATACAGATTTCTGTACCAGGAGTTAGATGCTCCTGTAACAAATATCAAAAAGGGGAATGTGACTTGGAATGGGTAAGTTGAGAGAGTTTTATGAGGTGCATGATAGAAAAAGATTGCCTGGAAAAGAGAGTTGGTACAAATACGAACCTTAAAGGAAGTTTTGGTGAGGTCTCAAAAGGAAATGATGAACACGTTATTGGAAACTGATGAAAGGCAATCCTTGTTATAAAGTGGCATAGAACTTAGCTGAATTATGTTCTGGTCTTTTGTGGAAAGTAGAGCTTATATATAATAAACATAGATATTTAACTGAAAAGATTTCTCAGCAAAGTGCTCAAGAGTGGCCTGGTTTCTCCTTAGTGTTTATAGTAAAACATGAAACAGATAAATTGAAAAAGGAATTGTTAAGCAAAAACAAACTAGAACTTGAAGATTTGGAAAATTCTCAACCTATCCATTTTGGAAAAAATCAGAAAGGTTGCTTTGGAGAGAATGTCAAGGATGTGGGTAGATGACTATTTGCTAAAGAAATTAGACATGTGACTCATGAATCCAATCAAACATCTCAGCAGAAGCCATAAATAGAGATGAAGTTGTACAGGAAAGATATATGGAAGAATCTTTGGTTTGATGGTCTGGACTCCTGTGCATTGCATAAGAGACCAACAAAACTTTTGAGAATTTTATATCAGCATAAACTCTGCCAGCCCGGACTGAAAGGGACAGAGACAGGATAAGACAAAAGAAAAATGACCCCCACTACCTTGGTTCCAGAAGGCTGGGTCATCTCTTTAGCTGAAGAAGGTGGGGCTGCTATCCAGCAATGAGGGATCAGGGCCACCACTCTTATGGGCCTGGAAAACTGAGCATTGCACCAAAGAAGATTATCCTCATGTCTTAAAATTGAATGGAATTCATCCTCCTAGGTTGTGGACTTTTCTGTGATCCTTTTCTCCTACTTTCTTCTTTTGGGATGGGAATGTCTATCCTATGCCTGCCCCAGTATTGAATTTTCAAGTAGAAAACTTGTTGTCTGGTTTTACAGGTTCACAGATGGAGTGGAATTTTGTCCCAGGATGAATCAAAGCCTCAATCTCACCCATACTTGACTTAGATAATATTTAGATGATATTAGACTTAGAATTAATGTTGGAATGGGTTAAGGCTTTCAGGGATTTGGGGATGGGTGAATGTATTTAGCATATGAGAAGGATATGAATTTTGCGGGGTGAGAGGGTGGACTGTTATGGGTTGAATTATGTTCCTCCAAAAGTCATGTGTTGAAATCCTAATTACCACTACCTCAGAATGTGATTTTATTTAGAAATAAAGTCATTGAAAACATCTTGAATAAGGACATAATGTCTTAATTTGGCCAAAACCAATGTCAGGGTTTTCTTCCAAGAGGTTTTGGTAATTGGGTCTTACGTTTAAGTTTTCAATCCATTTTGAGTTAATTTTTGTGAGTGGTGTAAGATAGGGGTCCAATTTCATTTTTTGCATGTGGTTATTCAGTTTTCCCAACACCATTTGTTAAAGAGGCGCTCCTTTTCCCATTGAGGGTTCTTGCCCCCTTGTTAAACATTAGTTGACCATATAAGCAGGGATTTATTTCTGGACTTTCTATTCTGTTCCATTGGTCTATATGCCTGTTATTTATGACAGTACCATACTGTTTTAATTATTATAGCTTTGTAGTATAGTTTGAACTCAGGAAGTGTGATGATACCTCAGCTTTGGCTTTTTGTTGTTGTTGTTCTCAAAATAGCTTTGGCTATTTGGAGTCTGTGTGGTTCCATATGAATTTTAAGGTTGTTTTTTCTATTTCTGTGAGAAACGCCATTGTAGTCTTGACAGGAATTGCACTGAATTATAGATGGCAAACATTTTTCTTGAAAAGCTTCCTCACAAGATAGAGTCACCAAGCACATTGATACAAAGTGAGATAGCCTTGACCCCCACAGTTGTCTCAAAGCAAGGAGTTTTGTTCTATGGTCACTTGCACACCTTCAAGTTCTCTTTGCTGCTCTAGGTTAATGTGCAAATTTGAAGGTAATGCTAAACTCAATGGATGAGATCGTTTCTATGACTTTCCTGCTCCTCTTCTCTGTGAATTTATGCTCTGTTGTTGTGGTACTTTCTTTTTCCAGTCTGTATGTTTTTCACAGCACCTTCCTCTTTTATTCCTCCCATCCCAGATTCCTCTTTTCTTGGCTGCTATCCCCTTCACCTTCCTGATAAATAGAATAAACCATTTCAATCCAAACTTTTTTTCATAAACTTTCCCAGCATTCTTGCCACGTATTCGGGAAGAAATTTGTGGAGAAATTCTATGGCTCATCATATTATATTGAAGTAGAGATGTGTCAAGCATCAAAGTCAAGCAGGATCCTTCAGACACTTAAAGGATATATGTTTGATAGCCTTCGTTGATCAAGTTTAACCAGATTATTGCCACAGCTCCACTTTAGCTGAGCTAGGTAGATACGGACTGTATTTGACAAGAGGCCTTCCCTTCAGTTCTCTTCACTCAGTGACATTTTCCTGGTGGAAGACATGTTGGGGATAGCAGTGGTGGCAATCATAATAGTAGTGGTGATAGTGGTGCATAACATATCCACAGATAGTAGAATGTTTTCATAGCCCTGTAGAGTTTATAGTCACTTTCGTGGTAAATGCCATTCTCTGTACATTTTGGGAATAGCAATTTCCCAGCCCAAGCGTGCTTATCTCCAGACTCTAGTGTTTTAGATGAACTTAGTGTTTTAGAACATCAAAATAAGTCTTTCTGTCTATTTATCTATCACCTATCATTCTCTATATTTAATTTTTAATGTTATGAGATGGAAAATGAGTTAGGAGAAAACCTCCAATGAGAAAACAGAAGGCTCATAAAGCAGAAGAAAAACTATTTTGGTAAGGAAAATATTTCCATATTATATTTTTAAGAGGTCGACATAAACAATAGTGAGTTAAAAAATATTTTTAAAATTATGCACAGTGTCACTTGCCAGTGTTGTGTTAATTAATGCAAATGTAGAACACTGCATCAGTTCTTGCTTGAATTCTATCAATGTACATCTGTACAGTAAATATGTTAGTGAATAACCCTAAGCCACTATCAGAAGATTCTTTTCTCAACTGTTAAATTCTAGAAAATCATTGCCAGAATTCTAGGCATATTTTCATATGCTCAGGAAGATCCAAAAGGAGCCAATAGAAGCCTACAGAAGGGGTGTGCCACTCTCCTATTCTTAGTATGTATAAATACTATTGCCCAAGAGTAGAACAGAGAATAGAATATTGACATTAATTAATTAATTACTAACCTAATAAAGGAGCAGACTTTAAGCTAGCCAAATACTTTACTTTTTACAAAATGGTATTATTGAAATGTCTGCTAAGATATCCTAGTTTTTCCAAAGTGGTTGAGTGTGATAATGTCTTTTGTCAACATTCTGTTAGTGTACCAGCCCACCATTCCATGACTGACATTTTTACCACTTCAGAAGGATTTCAATATTGGCAATTTTTTTTTTGAACAGGAAACAAAAAATTAATGTCTAAATATTCTAAACCTCTTCCCCCCACACAATATTAAGGAGAAATCTGTGTTTGCCAGCTTGGATCCTGAGTCTTTCTTGTAAAGAATCATGAAAAGAATTGAGGGAGAGAATAGCAAGTCACTGATAATTGCTTGAGTGATTGACGTTGGAAAAAGAGAGGGTTAGTGGCAGAAGAGAAATGAACATATCCAAATAGTAATAAAAAAAAAAAAAAAAAAAAAAGGCTAGAGAAGACAAAAGACTGGGTTGTATTGGGGGAAGGGAAATTCAATGAGCTTTTAGAAAGAACAGAGAAAGACTTAGGAGCTAACTTACATGAAGCAAACAGCTGACAAGGTATAAGAACTTAAAAATATGATAATAGCAAATAATATCCTCTTTCCACATTTACAAGAGTTAAAAAAATATTTTGATTACATTTCAAATTAAATGTTGGACTAATTTTTAAATGTCATGTCTAAACTGGACCACAAAGTTACTCAGTATTTTGTGGTTACTTTAACAATATAAATCACATCCTCATTTCTGTTGGGATAATTATATTCTTTCTGTATATGTCTCTGATTTCACTGGTCAGTCTTTGTTCCTGATCTTTGAAGATTTCATATACTTGACCCTGACTCATTGTAAAATAGGAAGAAAAAGAAATCATTACTTTTGCATTAAGATTTTTAAAACATACAAAATTCCCACTCTGAGCAATACTTTGAAAAATTATTGGACTTATAATAAACTAAACATAAATCCAATACTGACTTGGAATGCAGTGTAAGGAGCTCTGCCGACACTCTCTTCAATGAAACAATAATAAAAATCGTTTGAAGAAAAAAAAATATTTAAAGTTTCTGGAAATTATCCTAAGGGCATCCAGCAAATTGTGAAATGTTTACTTAAGAAAATTTACTAAATCTTAGTAAGAATAGTGAGATCTGTGACATTTGAACTACAACCAGATCCTTTCCCCTTCTCACTCCAGTTTAGTGTGATGGAAGCTCTACTCCTGGTGGATGTAGCAAAATTGCAGGGTTCTATTTCTTCCTATTGCTCAGTCTAAAACCAAGGTTTCTCCCCTGGAGAAACAGGACACCACCATTTCTCCTCTCCCCAAGCTCCAGCTGCAGAAGCTCTATTCAAGTCAAGTGTGGTACAGTGGTTTGGGGCTCCCTTCTTCCACTCTGTCCCCACTCATAGGGTGGGAACTCTATCCAAGATGTGGCAAGAATACTCAGCCCTGATTGGCTCATGTCCCAGCTCATTCATAGGGTTACCTCCTGGGTTTAGTGCCCCATTTATAGAGTAGTGGTGTCATTCTGAGAGAAGCTGACCATTGTCAATGCCCCAGCTCTCCAGAATAATAATACTGAGGTTCTTCCCAGGGAGAGAGGCAGGTTGTAGGAGAAGAAAGCTTCATAATTCTCTGTGGGGAGACTGATTTTATTTGGAACACAACATAGAGATGTTCAAACCTAAGGGCACTATCAAAAACAATGAAGATTTTAGTGATGAACAATTAAAAGGAGTCTAGTAGCTCTTTGATAGCAATAAGCAAAACAGCAGAAATTTAACAGAGAACCAGGGAAAGATAGCTATCTTCAGGGGTCAGAGCAAACTTCAGACACAGGCCTCAAAGCCTTTCCCTGAAAAGAAACCCATGCTTAATTGGATCAGACAATGTAGTAACTTATACCCTCAGTCATTGTTAAAAATAATAGGCCAATCAGCCAGCAATTAGTGAAGACTCACAACTGGGTTGGTATCAATACAGCCAGGCCAACCAGAAACTTAACAGGGAAATCAGGCCAAGAAAAAAATAAAGAGAACCTTGATAAGATCATTGTCGACCATTGTCTTCCTGGGAGTGGGCAGAGGAAAGGAGAAAGTCAGGGTGACTGTGTGCATGTTGCGTCCTGTGAGGAGCAACACATAGGGTTACACACTGTGGGGGAAACAAACTTCAAAGACTCAATTCAGTCAAGTTACTAAACAAATCAACAAAGGATCAAGCAAGCAACAATAACAACTTCTAGGGTTGGGAAATTAATAACCAAAGTACCTACAATACCTACAATATACTATTTAAAATGTGTACATAATAAAAAGGTTATCATTTTCTCATAATAAAAAATTATAAGACTTATAAGACATATAAGTATGTCTTATATACATGCAATGTATATACATACAAATAAGCATGAAAATATGACCAATACACAGGAAAGAAAAGCAGGCAACAAAAATAGTCTCTGACAGGGACCAGATGTCAGATTTAACAAAACATCAAATTAGCCATTATAAATATGTTTCAAGAACTAAAGAATACTATACTTCAATAATTAAAGAAAGGTAAATGTCTCATCACACTTTGATGAGATGATATTGTCTCATCAAATAGAAAATATCATAGATTTTTTTTTTAAATAGCCAAATGGAAATTCTGAAGTCAAAAAGTCAAATAAATAAAATGGAATAAATAAAATGGAAAATTCTTTAGAGGAGTTCACTAATAGAATGGAGCTAGCACAAGAGAGAATTAGAGAACCTGAAGGCAGATCAATATAGAATATACAATCTGAAGAACACAGAGGCAAAAAGAATAAAGAAAAATTAATAAAGCCCTAGAGATATATGATAATTTTAAGAACACTAACATAAACCTAATAGGAGTACCAGTAGGAAAGGAGAAAAAGGAGCAACAAACATATTTGAGGAAATAAAGGAGGAAGTCTTTCCACATTTGATGAAAATAATTAATCTTCACATCAAAGAAGCTCAAAAAATTTTAAGTTGGATAAATTGAAAGAAATCCACACCCAGACACATCATAGTTAAAATGTTGAAAGACAAAGACAAGGACAAAATCTTGAAAACAGTAAGAGAAAAAAGATTCATCATGTATAAGTGAAGCCCAAAGAATAACAGATGACTTCTCATCAAAAACAATGAATACCAAAATGCAATTTAGCTTGCTAAAAGCCAAAAACAAAGTCAACTGAGAATCTTATATCCAGCAAAACTATCTTTCAAAAGTAAAGATGAAATAGACATTCCAAGATAAACAAAAACTGAGAAAATTTACTGCAAGAATATTTGCCTTACAAGAAATACTAAAGAAAATTCTTCAAGCTGAAAGGAAGTGACTTGAAACAGTAATTTGAATACACATAAAAAACCAAAAAGTGACAGTAAAGATAATTATGTAGCATAAAATGATATGTATATAATTATATCTTGGGGCCTATAACATATAGAAATGTAACATATTTGATGACAGTTCAAAGGAGGTAGGCAGGAACGTAGCTGTATTGGAGCAAGAAAATAACTTCAGATAATAATTAAAATCCATAGGAATAAATAAAGAGAACCAGAAAAGGTAAATAAGAGGTTAATATAAATATAGAGAATATAATAAAACAAAATAAAATAAAAATAGGGAAGGAGAGCTTTATAGGAACAAAATTTCTGTATTTCACCAGAGCTACATAAGTGCAAATTTGGAATCAATTCTGGTAATGAAACAGAAGAGAGTCTAGAAATAAACTTTTACATATATGATGAATTGATTTTCTATGAGGGTGCTAAGATAATTCAATAGAAAAAGACTAATCTTTGTAACAAATGGTACTGGAACAACTGGATATCCATATGCAATAGAATGAAGTTGGACCCTTTCCTCACACCATACACAAAATTAACTCAAAATGAATTATAGTTATAAATGTAAAAGCTAAAACCATACAAATCTTAGTAAAAAAACAGGAATAAATTTTTATAATCTTGGGTTAGGCAAATCTTTCTTAGACATAATACCATAGATGCAAGTTTAGAGGAAATATCAATAAATTAGACTCATCAAAATAAAATTTTTTGTGTCTCAAAGGGCATCAAAAGGGGTGCCTGGGTGCCTCAGTCATTAAGCATCTGCCTTCGGCTCAGGTCATGATCCTGGCATCTGGGGATCGAGACCCGTATCGGGCTCCCTGCTCGGTGGGGAGCCTGCTTCTCCTTTCCCTCTGCCTGCCACTCTGTCTACTTGTGCTCTCTCTCTCTCTTTGTCAAATAAATGAATAAAATCTTAAAAGAAAGGGTGGGGGCATCAAGAAAGTGCAAAGATACCACACAGAATGGGAAGAAATATTTGCAAGTCATCTACCTGATCAGATCATTGTCTCCAGAATATATAAAAAAAGATCCTAAAACTGAACAATAAAAAAGCAACTTAAAAATAGACAATGATTATGGATAGACATTTCTTCAAGGAAGGCAAATGATAAACAAGCATGGTAAGAGATCCTAAACATCATTATTCTTTAAAGTAATATAGATCAAGGTCACCATGAGATACCACTTCATGTATACTAGTTGGACTAAATAAAAAAGGTAGACAATTATAAGCGTTGACAAGAATGTGGAGAAATTAGAACACTCGTACATTGCAGCTCCACTCCATGGTATATATCTATGAGGAATGAAGACACAATGTCCACACAAAATCTTGTATACAAATACAAATGCTTGTATACAAATATTCATAGTAGCATTATAATCAAAAAGTAGAAACAATCCAAATGTCAGTCAAATAATAAATGGACAACAAAAATGTGGTAAATTCATACAATAAAATATTGTTTGTAAAAAGGAATGAAGTATAATACATACTACAACTTGGATAAACCTTGAAAATATCATGGCAGTGGAAGAATATGGTCATAAAAGATTACATATTGTATGATCCCATTTTTATGAAATATCCAGAATAGACAATTCTATAGAGACAGAATGCAGATTAGTGCTTGGTCAGAATTAGGGGAAGAGGGAAACAGGGAGTGACTGTTAGTAGGTATTGGGCATCTTTGGAAAGATGATGAGAGTATTTCAAAATTAAATTGTGGTGGGGCGCCTGGGGGGGGTGCAGTCAGCTAAGTGTCCAACTCTTGGTTTTGTCTCAGGTCATGATCTCAGGGTCATGAAATCGAGCCCTGGTGGAGTCTGCTTAGAGTTTCTCTCTCCCTCTTCCTTTGCTCCTCCCCTCATTCCCTCTCTCTCTCAAATAAATAAATAAATAAATCTTTAAAAAATTAGATTGTGGTGACTGTGTACTTTAAATGGATGAATTGCATGATATATGAATTATATCTAAATCAAACTGTTAAAAAATTTATTACTAAAATTCTGTCAATAGTCATTCCAATCTTATGAGGAGATTAAATCTCAAAAATAGAAAGTGGTTGCTCAAAGCCATATAAGCAAAAAGTAGCAGAGATTAAGTTTGAAATCTAGCTCCATCTTGGTCAAAAGTTATTGTTCCTTCCACATCACCAAACTGTGGACAAAGTATTGAAATAAAAAAAATTTAGAAAAAAGTGGGGGACTGAAGACATTTCATGCTATTTATTGAAGCAAACACAGATAAAGTTTCTCAAATATTACATTTAAAAGGCATTTACTAAACATAACTTTGTGTTGGGCCTGTTTCTGAGTGTGGTAATGTAAATTCAAATAAGACATAAACTGATTTCTATGAGTGTAGAGTAATGTGGAAGACACAATGCAAATATATGCTGTGATAAAGTAATACTCTGGGAAAATACAGAGAAGATGGATTGGAATCAAGTAAGAGGTTTTGGAGGTGACATTTCAGCTGACTCTTGGAACATATACAGATTTTTAGCTCGATTAAAAAGGTGCTTTCTTTCCAGTTGTGGAGTCTTAGCCCGTCAATACATAGTACTGTTTTCTTCCTTTCCAGAGTTTGGACTCAATTGATAAGCAGACTCGAGAGCAGAAAGATGGAAATTAAAATATCTTAATTATTGCCAAGGCTATTTGGAGAACATGATTTAAGTCTGTGTCCATATGGTTTTGCTAAGTCTTCAACCCTAAAACTACAGAAAATTACCAAAAAAAGATGAATTATCTATTGCTATGTAACAAACCCTAAAACTTAGTATGTTAAAATAATGACTGATTACTTTGGGTGATCCTATGGGTTGACTAAATGGTTTTTCGGTTCCATGTGGTATTTTTTGGGATGACTCATGGGTGCATTCAGTTGGCAGGGAGGTTGGGCTGGATGGTTCAAGAGAGCTCTCTCACATGTTTGAACCCTTAGGTACTGGGAGTTGGCTGTGGTACTCTGATCCCGCTCTACTTGGCTCCTTACTTCATGTGGTGCTTCCTTTCCACACCGCCTCTCTCTCCAGCAAGGCAGGCTGGACTTCCATAAAACATGCTAACCAGATTCCAAGAGAGAGGACATGGAAGCTACCAGGCCTTTCAAGGACTAAGCCTAAAACACATAGAGCATCGCTTCTACTGCATTCTATTGGCATAAATAAATCAGAAGGCCAGCCTGGATTTAAGAGGTGGGTAAACAGATTTCATTTGTTGATGAGAGAAAAAGCAAGCATGTATAGGAAGAGGAAGAAGCGTTGGCAACCTTTTTCTTTCTTTCTTTCTTTCTTTCTTTCTTTCTTTCTTTCTTTTTTTTTTTTTTTGAGATCCAAAACAGACTTACACACCTACTCATAGGTATAGCTAAAGAACATCAGGCCTCTTTGCCCCAGGGATACTGATTGCATGGCAGAGAGCAGACAGACAAGTAGATTCTATAGACAAGTGGATTCAAAAAAGAAGAAAAAAGGCACTGCTCCAAAAACTCCCAATTCCTTCTCCCAAACTCACAAATCACATGAGTTCTTCCCCGGGGTAAGAATGAGTAAGAGAGGAGCCGAGAGTGTTTCTTAAGTAGAGCCCCCTCCATATGGGAGCATGAAGGGATAAGTGGTCCACTGTAACATGAGGCAGTCATGCAAAACAAAATATCAAGTGGTACATGAACTCTACAACTTCTCATTAGTCAACATGACCTGGAAAAATGCCGGGATGTTGCTGTCCAAGACAATGGAGAAAACAAATGGGTTTTCTTTTTCTGAGATGATATCAGCAGCACCTCAGCTACCTCGCCTAACTCCGGGTGGAGATACTTGAGAGATGTCTGGTTTTCTTCTTCTTAAAATGTTTAAGTATTGTAAGTTTGAGTACATACTTGTGGAGCCTGAAGAAGGTTATTTGAATGACAGATGGGATAGGGCCCATGTTGTAGAGGGCTTATATCAATTAAAGATACAGAAAGCTCTAGAGTCATGACCAGGTCAGGTCATAGCGCCTAGGCTCCTCCCACCATCCTGTATGATTCCACCACCTGATTAATGAGGCAGATTCTGGAATCTGTTGACAATCATTCTTAATGAGTACATACAGTAGGGCAGGATGCTTCCATCTAGATATGCTAATGAATGTAATTATAATTTTATTCCATCTTCTCTCCAAAGCAATTGAGGTTTTGAAACCTGGAAAAAATAGTGATAGACAAGGAGTGTCAGAAATAGGCTTTCTCCCTGAAGTAATTCACCTGCAACAGGAACCCTCATGCAACATAAATAAATAAATAAATAACATAAAAATCACCATTTGGTGCAGAATAGAGAAGACTTCTTGTCCTCATTTTGGAATCCTGCTGGGCCTAAAACACTCTATGCTCAAGGACTCTCAAAGTTATTTGTTCTTTTTTGTTTGTTATTCCTTCCTTTGGGTTTATTTTTAATGGTAGTTGCTTATAAGAACAAAGAATATTAGCAGTGATTTAGGATATAAAGGTATCATATCCAGCTGTGTGAGTAACTACCTGAAGTTGGCTGTTATAACAAAAGTTGAGATAAAGAGTGGATTCAGATTTTGTGGAGTCCAACATTTTTATAAAGTGGGGTACCCTCTTTAAGAAAAAGAATTCAAATTTAGAGTATAAAATTAGGTACTGGGACTTAGAAGGGGTGCATGTAATTGGGGCACCTTAAAGCTTAAGTGCCATTGGTTTCATGATAAATTTGCCTCTGTTGGGAAGTAAAATGTTACTAAAAACCACAGATGCCCTGATCATTTATATTAAGTTTTGGGTAAACATGAGCAGGACATTTCTTGCCATTGGCATATGTGTTTTGTAGCAGACAAAAAAATTATGGAGGGTATACTGGGGTTACAGGTGTATTAGTTTGCAAGGGCTGCCATAACAGAACACCACAAACTGGGCAGCTTAAACAGTAGAAGTTTATTGCTCACAGTTCTAGAGGCCAGGAGTCCAAGATCAGGGCATTGACAGAACTGATTCCTTCTCTTCTTTGCCTCTTGACTAGCGTCTGGTTTCCTGGTAACGTTTAGCATTCCTTAGCTTGTAGATGCATCACTCTGATCTCTGCCTTCATCTTTCCATGATGTTCTCCCTGTATGTTTGTCTGTCTCTGTCCTAACTCCCCCCCACCTCTTTTTAGGGACACAGTTATATTGGATTAAGACCTACCCTAATAACCTCATCTTAACTTGATCCCCTGCCAAGACCAACT
This sequence comes from Callorhinus ursinus, assembly GCF_003265705.2. Lineage (NCBI taxonomy): Eukaryota > Metazoa > Chordata > Mammalia > Carnivora > Otariidae > Callorhinus > Callorhinus ursinus. Next base: position 124,590,444 of record NW_027397063.1, on the reverse strand, counting down.
TTCCAAATAAGGTCACATTTACAAATAACCGGGGGTTAAGACTTCAACATGGTGGTGACAGGGGACATGCTATTAATATATGGATTATCATATGAAATTCAGTGTCCCTGGGTGAAAATGCTCTGACATGGCCCTTACATCCTTCCTATTCTAATAGGTGGAAACATACTCAAAAAATGCCAGAATTTAACATTTTATCAACATAAAACCAACTTGTAAAGGAAACCTAAGTAAATTCCTTCCATTATGTGCCTAAAAAACCATGGATTCTTCAAAATATTGTGAAGGCGTCATCTCAGAGACACCATTTCTAGCTCACCTTATTGTCTGTTTGCCCTCTAGATCCATGGTCACTTTTCCCTTCTGCCGTCTGCCTGGAAAGGCTGAGTTCATAGACTATGTCAGCTAGGCCCTCAAGTCCTGTGACTTCAGGCTGTGGGGCCCTCCAGGTGGAGATAGGAAACAGGCAAGAGGGTAAGATCTGGGGATGTATCTCCCTAGATCTTTGCTGTGAACTTGCTTTTGGTTTTGTCTCTCAAATGAAGTCTATTGTTTTTCTCAAGGACTCTGACTACACAGTTTGCTTTCAGATCCCAGGACCCTTTCCTCCCCTTTGGACCATGGATGGTAATAGCTCAGCTTGTACTAAATCCTGGATGAGGGCTCTTTGCCTATGCTCCCTTACATCCACATGTTTGTTAAAAAAAAATCCTTATAGAATTATTCTTTTATAATAGAATATATCTAATTTGTATTAGGACCCTGACTGATACATCCCCAGTCTCCACCCTCTTCTATCTTTCGGTGTGTTGGATTTAATTCTATTTATCTAGGAAATCATACTTTATTGTATTTTATATAAACAATGATATATACCAGTCTGACTCTCCTACTAGGTTAAGAGGAACAAACTATCAAGTCAGATACTGTAGGGGCACCATTAGTAACAATGAAATCCAACCCTTCAAGTGGAATTCATATGCCCAATTAAAATGACTACATCTAGAATTTGTTTAAATCTGCCCTCTCCCCTGCCCCTGGCAATTGACCTTTAAAAGCCGGTGGTGTTTAAATTCATTTCAGGACCATAGGTCTTCCCTATATAATACATTGTTTGTCCAAATAAAGTAAATGAAAAAACATAATCCTAGAGAGAAAAAAGGTACAGCTTTAGGAAGCATTAACTTCATTCTGTATGCTTAGTTGTGCAAGAAATATTACTCTCTTTTCCATAAATGAGGTCATTTCATAGGTTTAGAGGGAAATTGAACTGTAGCCATTTTCCATGTTCTACTTTTGGAATTTTACAGTGACAAGGTGTTTGGAGGGAATGCTGTGGAACTAGTCATGAGTCATTTGTCCACAGAGATACTGCCATGGCTTCCACGGTCCTGGAAGCTCTGTTTTCCCTACTTGCGGTTTGAGGCCCTGAAATCCTTCAGTGAAGCTTCCTCTGCTCCCACACACCTAGACATACCTGATAAATCATTTTCTTTCTGAAATCCTTCTCACTGTCAAGCCATGTGGAAGGTCTGTCCCATCTTTTTCCTCTCTTCCCTTTTGAATTTCTAACCTTCAGCCAAGGGGAGATCTCCTTCCGCGCTGTCTTTTTTACGAAGACATCTGGTCTGTAGTGGAGTTCTCTTCCTTCAGCTGTTGACCCATCTGCTCAAGTCCCCTCAAGTCTTAGCAGGGTGGAACAGAAAAGCCAAAGAGAATTAGGTCTTCAGCTTTGATCACAGGAGCAAAGGAATAAGGAGGAAATAAAGGGTGAGAAAAGCTCCCCACAGCGATTAGCATTTCGGAATATTATCCTAACGTAATATCATACATTGAGTTGGGGAGATAAGCGCGTGGCTGTTATGAGGAAATGAAGCAGGAGTCTGGAGCAAGTGAGATCATGACTGGGTTAAGAAGTAGCTGGAGGCAGAGAAGGTGGGGTAGTTGAAAATCCTAGGCCTAATCAGACTCATGTTATCTCTAGACTTTTTAAATAGTTGTTTTTACAGGGACTGACTGACTTTAGATAAACAAGGACTTTCTTAAGGAGAGACATGACCACACCCAAGCTAGAGAACGGAAATGCGGTTGTGTCACCCTTTCATGATCATTTACATCAAATTGCCTGATTAACAGGGTCCATGATACAACTCATCAGTTTACCCAGAGCTGGCCCAACAGGAAATCAGCTACCCACCCAGGCCAAAAGCCTGGGTGGAAAAGGTAAATTCAGATACCACTGGAGAAATCCCCTACATTGCATCTGGGTGACTGTTTCTTATCTGCATCTGTCTGACATACTTGCTCCTCATATTGCTTTCTACTTGTTCTGCTTCTGCCTAGCTCTTCTGAGTTACCTAAAGTTTCAGCTCAGTGGTTCCATGTATCATTTCTTTTACTCACCAAAGGCGCAGATTCACCTAATGGGACCTACTTCAACTTCTCCTTGTATTCAGTAGCTCAGGAATTCAGCATTTCTAGATCAGTGATCCTCAAACTTGAGTGTGTGTCAGAATTACCCGGAAGGCCTGTTCACACAGATTGGTAGGCTCCACCCCTGGAATTTCTGAGGCCGTGGGTCTGGGGAGAAACTTGAAAATGTTCATTTCTTTTTTTTTTTTTAAAGATTTTATTTATTTATTCATGAGAGACAGAGGAGGAGAGAGAGAGAGAGAAGCAGAGGGAGAAGCAGGCTCCCAAGGAGCAGGGAGCCTGATGCGGGACTCGATCCCAGGACCCTGGGATCACGACCCGAGCCGAAGGCAGACGCTTAACCATCTGAGCCACCCAGGCGCCCCGAAAATGTTCATTTCTAACACATTCCCAGGCGATGCTGGTCTAGCAATGCCAGAGTACAAATGCTTACATTTTGAAACACGACCCTTAATCTTGCTCTCCTAAAAGCAAAGTGTTTCAGTGACAAAGGGATCATTCCATTTTTTTCCAGCCTGTGTGCTTTGATACAAAGTCATTTGGGAGAATATAAGAATTTTTCTCTAGATTCACTCTCAGGTGAGGCCTATACAGTACCATGTGAATTATTTTTTTACTACATATTTAGTAAGCACCTACTTTCTGTGGTACGTATTGTGAGTATATGAATATGAGACATACTGTGTCTTATATTAAGGAGATAATACTGTGTAATCAAAACCATGCAACTTTTGGAGTCCCAAAGTCTAGGCGAAAGCCTGTCTCTGCTACAAGGGATGCTATGTATGGCTTCCCAGGCTTTGCGTTGTAAAATTCAGGGCCACTGTGTCATCTTTGCTCAGCTGGAGCTACATGTCTAAGAATTCTGTTCCTTGTACGATTCTGGTCAGGGTGGGTCCCAAGAGAAATTTATGCAAGATGGAAGCAGCAGCCATTAGACTCTAAGCCCCTGTAGGGCAACATGCAGTGTAGTAGCTTGTGCATATTATCACCGATCTCATGGCTCACCTCTGAGGCATGGGCTGAAGCCAGCCTGTAGCTCCAGTTCAGCTTCTCTGAGACCTAGGCCAGGTCTAAGTATAGCCACAAGGTGAAAGGTGCTGGCTTCCGCGGCACATTGCCCACTTCACTGGGGTTGGGGGCAACAAGACACAGATATGGGTTCCAATATGTCCCTGTGGTATCTATTTTTCCTTGGGTCTTTCAGTTTGTTCTTGCTTTCCCCCACTTTATATAATATTGTCTTAGCACTTGTAGCCCTGGTCACCTACAATTACTTTCATCCCACTCTAGAGCCACCAACTTCCCATAGACTCTTTATCAGCTCTCACAATTATGTAAGACCTAATCTCTACCATAAATCCCTTATTCTACATCACTGTTAGTGGTTCTGTTTCTCTATCAAATCCTGAAAGGTAGAGGCACCATTTACATGATGCTCTTTGGGATTTTGCAATGTGCAACCTGTACAATTATATTTGATAGCCTTGTTCTAATACTTATGATCTAAATGACCTTGGTGAACCTGTGGAACTTCACTCAGTTTCAATTTGCTCATATGTAAATTGGGAATAGCACTAAGTAATTCAAAGTATTATTTTGAGGATTAAGTGAGCTAGCATATGCAAAATGCCCTGGCCATTCTAACTTAATATAATAATCCTAATCCTCACTGTTATTCTCTATACCATTATTGTGTTTCAGTTGCTACATATCACTTACCTCTCTCCAAACAGTCTTATTTATTTCTTTTTCACATGTTTATGACCTATGTTCCTCCACTAGGATATATACTGTATAAGGGAATGTGCTTTTTCTACCTTGTTTACTGTTGTAGTCCCATACTTGGCTCCAAAACATGCTTTGATACTCAATAATAGGATGGATGGCTGGAGCAGAGAAAGTGGGGGGTATACATGGATGAATGACTGAATGAATTAATGAATAAAATGCCTAGAAGAGCGGCTAGTTCATGGTGCGAATTTGTAAACTAGTAATGGAAATGTGTCCACCATTAGCCATAATATCCAATAGATTGAGATATATGCCATAAAAATGGGAGCATATAATTTGAGAACACAGGGAAGTCAAATTTAGTTAAGTAATAAACCAAAACTTTATGGACAAAAAGACATTTTTAATCTTACCCATCTTAAATTATGGGTAAAATTTTAACTGGAGAAGGTTAGGTAAGAGAGTAGGAGGAAAAAACTCAGATGTTTAGCAAAGCATAGGATATGTTGGAATAGTAAATGGCCTTTTTGCCTAGAATATAAGGTTAGTAACAAGAAATTTGTAGAGGGTAAAAAGGATAAATTTGTAGAAGGGAAATGAGGATTAAATCATGGAAGCCTTTTAATTGCTCTCTAATTACTTAAAACTTTATTTTGTTGAACAGTATTTTGCTGAATGGGTGCCCCACAGAGCACTAGCACTAACTAGTGCTATTCAAGGTGCTCTAGGGGGCCAAAAAAAAAAAAGGGTGTTCCTGGTCAAGTACCATATCCGTTAACTTCCTGTTGGAGTATTACCAGTACATTCAAGGTGCTCTAGGGGGCCGAAAAAAAAAAAGGGTGTTCCTGGTCAAGTACCATATCCGTTAACTTCCTGTTGGAGTATTACCAGTACATTAGCATATTTAAGGCTCCGTGAAGTCCTGCAGCAAAGAAACCTATTTAAGTTTTGTTAAACTGATGGTTCCCATATTTATTTATGGAAAATTGTCCATGCAAAATGCACATGGATATTTAGTGGAATTAGCATCCAGTGGATACACTTTGAATACTCTACCAAGGTCCTGTGGTAGTTGTCGGGGAAATACAAGGCTGCATATTGTGCACTCCCTACCACAAGGAACGTAGTGCTGTGCAGTGAATAAAGCACAAGGTTTATGGCATGATTTAGAGTTGGAGAAAATATAATCAGAATAGGGCCATAGATATATTCATCTTGAGATGGTAGATAATAAACCTGAATGTTGGGAAAATAAATACAGAGAAACCAATTATGAAACTTCTATAATTATCCAAAAAGGAGGCAATACAAGGTCGGACTAGGGGTTAACAGTTGAATGTGCTCCTTCATCTCTTTCCCACACTCATGGAGATGTGGGTCAGTCTCAGCTAGAAATCCCATCAGATCCAGAGGCAGGATGAGGCTACACTGTGGGAAATTCTCAAGTTCTGAGGGCATTTGTCAGAAGGTCAGAGCTGGGAGAGTGAATGCAAACTGTGTGATCAAATAAGAGGCCTAGAAGAGAAGACCTCAGTGGAAGATGAGATGATGCAAAATAAGAAGTGGGTTGAGGAAATAGAACCAGGAGGAATGAGAAGTCACCGAGAGGGCAAGTGGGAGATGGTCTCAGGGAGCCCAGGAGATGTGCAGATGCCATGAGGACAGCAGTTCAGTTCTGTGGCCAAAGCCAGGTAAAATTTAAAGGTGCAAATAGTATGAAACAGGGTAAAGGCATTGGAAAGGGAGCATCCTTGTAATTTGGAGGCTGTTTGGATGGGCACAGGCACAACCTCATGATGAATATGGACTTTTGTCAGGTGGACTGATGGATAATTTGTATTCATTGCTCTTTTCCTTAGGGAAAGATAGAAATTTTGCTAAGTGGATATGGAAATGGAGTTGAATATGGAAAGTTGTCTGGGCTTTCTGACAGTGTAGAAACTAGGCCTCTGGGAAGAAAAGCAGCCCATTTCTCCATATTTAGTTAAGACCCCAGTGACTATATATACATGTCATCCATAAGCAAAGAACTTCAGCTTTCATTAATGGTGACTTCCTTGTATGTATTTTGTATATTTCTGAACCCGTAGATTCTGACTCAGTACTAGTATGGAGTATGAATTCAATAAATATTTGATGAGTGAATAAAAGAGGAAAGTAAGGAAAGAAGGGAAGGAAGGGGGAGGGTGAACCTGCCTAAGCTCAGAAAACATATAAAGATTATTTAACAACATGAGAGTCTCTGATTAAACCTAGGTACCTTATGAAAAAGCCTAATAACATGGACATGGTCCAACAAATTTTTTTCTGACTTTTTGAGGCATCATATCAAAACCAGTGTATCTCTCAGATGCCTTCTAATTCTTTACCTTTATCAATATAGTGTTAACAAAATGCAATTTGGTATTTGCATGAGTGAGTCAACTTTCAAAGACTATTGTCCTGTGTATATGTTGTGAATGGTAGGAACCATTTGAGCACACACACTAAGGCACATCTATTTAGAAACACAAATAATCAGAAAATGGAGCAAAGTAGAGAGGGTGTTGTCATCTGATGAAGAGTGCTGAGAAGAAGATGGGTATTTGGATCTAAAATTAGTCCATATTTTTACAGTTCAAAATTTTTGTCTACATAGACACGATAAAGGTGTCTTTCCAGCAATCACATTTTTAAAGGAAAAAGAAAAGCAATTCTTATTTGACATTAACATTTGCTTAATGGATAGTGTCAGCTGACATGAAGAAATGTTGGCCAGGTACAGTTAGGGTAGACTGAATTTTTGGGGGGAGGTGGAGAAAAACTGGATTATTCTGGTATGAAATTCATTTAAATATCCATAATAAATAAAGTAATGAGATTTTCAGAGAATCACTTAAGCAGAAAAAAAATGGCATAAAGTTATTAAATCTAAAGCAGAATAAGGGTTCTTTAAAAGTTTTAGCTCTTAATGTTTTAAATAGTAATTTCATGTTTCTTTTCTGATAAAAAAGGAAAGAGCTATCTTTTCTGGTTTTGCGTGAAATCTAAATATTGTTTTGCTAATTGTACGAATTTACTGCTGAAATTTTAGTGTTGTGAATCAGCTTAGCATCACACATTAAATGGATATTGATCTAACATTAGAAATAAAAAACAATACCCATTAAATTAATCAATAAGGATTTAATTCCTGATGAACTCAGCAGCCTAAAGTGGGGTATTTGTTTGCTTTTCTCTTTTCCAAGCAAACTATTTCACGATTATAGGAAATAATCCAACATTTAAAAGATTATACTGGGGGAAAACAGCATTGGTGAAAGCTGCAGTTTGTAATTGCAAAGTTAATTATCTTCCCTAAACCATCAGTTGTCACTTAGAGAGACCAGATTCTTGCAGACTCTCCAGGGACTGCCTTTATTTCATTCCTAATGGCTTGGGACCCACCATTTTGCTGTCTCTGAACATTTGGTCACTGAATGCACCATTTATGGAGTATTGTTTAATTAAGGACAAATTAAGAGAACTGTGCACAGAATTTAATTTCATAGACTCTGTAAATTCTTTTAAAGAGGATACTAACTATAGGCATGATAAGTTTTCATTATCCATTGCTTCTATAAGGTATTGACAATTTATTGTTTGCAACAGTTCCAAGTTTTGTTTACTCTTCAGGGGATTTTGTTGGCACTGTACTTTTTGTGCTTCACAGAATCCTATGGAGGCATCCGATTCTTCATTAACCCCTTCAGTACTGAATCACCCAGCTACAGAAACCCACATACTTGAAAGGTTGCATTTGGTCTTTGTAAAGACTAGGGATTTATGGGAAGGGTTGAATGGGAACTGACATCATTAAAACATGTGCTTAATGTTCTAGATCTTGGGATATAAAATATCTCAAGTGGATAGTCATTCATTCTTTGTTTCATTTGACAAATATTTTCTGAGTGCCTGCTATGCATCAGAAAATATTCTAATGTAGAATGCACCATTTACTAGGAAGTAGAAGAGTTCTGAAATATTTTGGTTTCAAAATTTTTTAGAATAAATTATCACCAGACTCCCCACTGCTTCCTTTGAAAAGTCAAGTGCAAATAATAAGTTTGCCTACTGGCACTCTGATAGAATAATTTTGTGTTAGGTACAAAGTAAATCTTAGAGATTTTATTGTCCAAACCTCCGTATGTTACTGATGACAAACTAAGTCACAGAGAGGTTCTTTTACTTGTCCAAAGTCATTCAACACATTAGTATCAAGTAGCAGATACTTGGATGCTCAAATATAAAATTATTGAAAAATATCATTATTTAAGAAATAGTTATGAATAGTCTCTAAATTAGATAGGTAAAAATATCTGTAATATTAGGACTACTGTATTTCCATGTAACAGAAGCTCACTCAAACTCTCCTAGGCCACTGGAACATTTATTATAAGGAAGTAAAAGCTTCAGAACAAACTGAACCCAGGAATTTGATCATCAAGATTCTTTACAGTCTTATAGTTGTGCCCCACTGGAGGCATCTGCTTCATTCTTTTCTTCCTCTGCAGATGCTTTTAATTTTTTCTCCTGTCCACTTGGAAAACATGGCTACCAATAGCTCCTAGATTTACAGGTTATATTCTAGCAACTCAGAACATACACTCTCCTTCTGTTCTAATCCAAAATTCCCAGGAAGGCACTCATTGGAGAAACTTGAGACCAAGTAGCTTCCTGAATCAATCCATGATGACCAAATAGGAAAGATCTCTTGAAGACACTGCAATTAACTCTTTCTATGACAGAGGTTCAACTATAGATCAAGTAACTAATATGGAAATTGGTGGGGGTGGAAGTACAGTGGGGGTGGGGAGAGATCTGGGGGGGCGGCGCTGTGTATTAATTTTGAACCTGGATGGCTTTTGCTAAAATCATCTGAATTCTTATTCTAAAAACTGAAAATAATTCAAATTCCCGTCAGCAATAAAACAACTAAATAAATTGTGTTTTTATATAATAAAATACTATATAACAGTAGAAAAGTAACAAAATGCAACTACACACAATAACATGTATACACTTCACAAACAAAATAATTTTGAGTGAAAAAAAACCACAAACCAAAAAAATGTATGATTCCATTTATGTAAAATTAAAAAATAGACAAAGCTAGTGCTTAGTAATTCATACTTAAGTAGTAAAAAAAAAAGCTATATAAAGCTATAAATAAAAGCAAGAAAAACTTTATTGAAAAATCAGGATCCTCTTTGGGGAAGAATGATAAAATGGTTACTGAGAGGGCCCATGAAGAGGGTTTTGGGGACTGGCCATGTTTTATGTCTTGAGCTAGAAGGAGTGACATGGGTATTCACTTTGTGAGAATTTGCTGAGCTGTATATTTATGTTCTATGTACTTTTCATATGGGAATTATGATTCACAATATAAAATTAGCCAATATTTCTAAAAGGGGGTGTTGGCCTTGCACCCTCTTCCTAATTCAGAATTATCCCCCAAGAGTAGGAAGGATGACAGAACTCCCACAAAATTTTGTGGCTCTAAGAGTAGAGGAGCCTTAGGTCCTGCTACTACTCTAGTTGTCAGGGTGATATCAAGTCTCATCAGAACACCTTCTTGTTACCGTAGATCAAGGGCATAGAGAAGGTGTGTGTGCACTGTTTGCCTACATGGACTGGTCTGAAAAGCCCTACAGAGGCCTCTTTTGCCACCTCTGGTCATAGGGGGTGGGCACCAAATGCTCTACACAACCCTTAGTCCCTAGGGTTCACTAGACCTGCAGACCCCTCTGGAATCCCCCAAGCCAAGGACTTTTTTTTTAGATTGAAGGGTACCCCTGCCTCCAGCTCTAAACTCTTCAGTGGATATAAGCTTTTGAAGAAAACACCCAGAAATTATACTGCAAGCATCCCTAGGCATCAAAGCACAGAACCTGGGATGTATTTGAATTGGGGGTAAGTAAAGAGAAAAATACAGGTAAAACAACAATAACAACAGAAAAATTGACATTAAAATTACAAATTTAATATCCACAAATGAGCCTTTTACATCTATTTACCATTTGAAGTAGTTAGAATTGGCTGATAGCAACAAAAAACTTAACATGATCATTGAAACAAGTAGAAAGTTACTTTTTTTAGCTTGTAATAAATCATGGAAGAAGACAGTTGCTAACATGGGTGCAGAGCAGTTGTACGTTGTCAGGGCCAAGGACGCTTAAATATACTAACTTCTTCCATGTGGTCACAGTATGGCTGCTCCACGTTAACCATCACAACTTCATTCGAGGCGGCAAGAAGACGGGAGAAGTGGTGGGAGAGTGGCACCATCCCTTCTGTAAAGAAAGGAAAATTTTCCCAAGACTCTTCCAGTGGCTATCTGCTTACAAAACTCATTGTTCAAAATCAAGCTCGCTCTTAAGTGAAAGAAAGTCTTGAGACATGAACATCTAATAGGGCTCATTGAATCTCTGTTGCCACAAAAGCAGAGTGAATTGGATGTGGAGTAGAAAACCAAGAGTGTCAACAGCATGGGTGTTGCATCTTATTATTTGTAAAAGTTTCACATCAAAGGAGGAAGGCATATATAAGTGCAGAGTTACTAAAAAGTTGTTAAAGGCAACCCAGTCTAAACTATGTCAGAAGCAAGAGCCTACCTTATTTCTGACAAATCTTAGAAAGGCCCATGAGTTTAAATGGGGAGCCATATCCCTACTCAGAACCACAGTAAATTTCTTAATATGTGTTTTTTTTTTGTTTACTTTGTTTAAAGCATGTTTATATAATTTCTGTGTTTCCAAGGTAAAACTCGGATAGAGGAGGAAGAGTACATTTAAAAGCCCCTCAAATTCCCTCTGGCCCCATTTCCTAGTTTCACCTTCTAATAATCTCTCACAGCTTCCAGTATATAGAACCCTGAAGTGTTAACAGAATTACAATACATGAGTATCTCTTCGCTATTATAGCAACCAATTCTTAATTATTTTTCCCCAAACTGCATAAGTCTTTCTTTTACAGGAATAGTGCTATTTTTTTTAATAAAGTCAAAATCTGGACAGCAGCCCTTCATTCACCAGAAAAAGAAATAAATATCCCCATTAAAGAAAAAAGTGTGTGTGTGTATGTGTGTGTTTGTGTGTACACATATACACACATGAAGTGGGGCCAAGATAGATTTTATAAAAGACTGGATCACCTAACACAGTGTATAGCACTAAATCCTTGCAACTTGAATTCCTACCATAACAGAAAAAATGAGTATAAACATAGTAAATCAATAGGCAGGTAGACAGGTAGATAATACTCTGATATGTGTGCTCAGATTTGCAGATGTGTACACTCAGACTTGCAGCCAGACAAAAGGGTTTTTTATTATCATATTTCATAAAGAATCCCCTAGCCATGAACGAACTGCTAAAATATTTAGATAAGACTGAGTGTATGAAGAAGGAGGGGAAGAGAGAGGAGGGTGTGACAGGGGAGAGAGGGAAGATGTGAAGGAGAAAGACTGAAGAGCTTAGGCATAAAATGTCATCTGAATCATAGCTAACATATTGCTCACCCAACACTAAGATGCTATAGAAAAATTATACCAAATCCAAAACCTGTCAAATGAGATTTAGCAACACAGTTCAGAAGGTATCCCCTATTGGGTAACTGTCTATAATCTTGCAACAAACCCCATAAGTGTTCACGGTAGTTATTCCATATGCTAAGGGTAGCATATCATTTCAGAGCTGTCAGTTTTAATTTCAGTTTTATTAATTTTACCATAAGCCTACACACGTATATTTCAGAAGGCGTATATCACAAAGATCGTAAACCCCCACAAAGAAGCTGGTGATAGTTATAGGTTATGTCACAAGTTTGATGGGAATTAGATTCTCAAGAGAATAGTAACAGAAGGTTTAATGTATATGTCAAAGCATGCATGGAGAAACTAGCCTCTCCACAAATTGGCAGTCAAGATATGTCCAAGTGATTAAAAATACTTCGGTGAGGTTTGTTTTGTTTTGTTTTTTTAATTAATGACACATCGTGTTACAAAACTGTAGACTTTCAGCAAACCTATGAGGTTGTGATGAAGGTTTATTTTTTAAAATAAGAAAACTTTTTTTATTTCTAAAAGCACTGCATCTTACATCAATATTTCTCAGTAACTTCATAATTTTTTTGAAAACTGGAATCAAATTTTTCATGGTGTATTAGCAGGCATCTTCAATCACTGATTGGCTGGTGTCTGTGGACTTTAAAACATGTGTAAAATGAAACAGATACTGTGGTCAGTTAAAGATGGCTGCAAATTCTTTGCCATTCATCCCACTGAAAGATAGAATCTATTTCCCTCCCCCTTGAATCTGGGGTGACTTGGGGACTTGTTTTGTCCAGTGGAATGTGGTAGGAGTGACTCTAAATTGCATGGCTAAGTCTTAAGATTTGAGCCCTAAGAGTAATCTTAAACTAGTCTCACCAATGGAAACACAATCATGAAAAAATATTAAGTCTCAAATATGACCCACTGGTATCACATAAGAGTTTTGAACCCTAGGGCTTTCACCTTTACCTCTTAGCACATTCATGCTAGGGAGCCAGCTACCATGTAAGAAGTCCAACTACTCTTAGACCACCGTGTTGCAAGGAAGCCCACCTCACTTGGAAAGAGAAGCTACATGGAGGAGTGTTGCAGTGCCAGATATATAAACGAAACTTTCTTAGACCTTCCACCTCAGCTTCATCAGTAGCTGAATGCAGCTAAATGAACGACTCTAGTTGACACCCTGTAGCAGAAGTACTGCTCAGAAGAGCTCTGCCCAAATTCCAAACCCACAGGATGCCAAGAAATAATACATTGGTTTTGTCTTAAGCTACTGTGTCTTGAGGTGCTTTGTAGTGTGGCTGTAGATAACCTACACAGATTATGTGTATGGTATATGCTCATGTGTAAGTCTATATAATACATGCACATGCATATTTGCAATTTAAAGAGAAATGCTGCAAAATAAAACCTGCAATAAGAGGGTACCTTTGTGTATTCATAAAAAACAAATAAACATGTATATATTGGGAGATGGGCACAAGGTAGACAAGAAACACAAATGAGACACTTGTCACTATGTACCTTTAAAAAATATTTTTAAACAATGTTACTGTACTTTAATTATTTAAAATTTTATTACTAAAATTTAAAAATATTTACTTAGGGGAGGCTGGGTGGCTCAGTCGGTTAAGCATCTGCCTTCTGCTCAGGTCATGATCCCAGGGTCCTGGGTTTGAGCCCTGCATCTGGCTCCCTGCTCAGCGGGCAGCCTGCTTTTCCCTCTGCCTCTGCCCCCCACCCCCACCCCCCTGCTCATGTGCTCTCTCTCTCTCGCTCTGCTCTCTCTCTCAAATAAACGAAATCTTTAAAAAAAAATTCAGGCAGAGAGAGACAGACAGAGACAGAGAGATAGAGAAGGAGAACGAGGTGGAGGGGAAGAGGGTTGTGATTTGAGCACTATTTATTTTTAATAAATTGACTCGCCAGGTAGTCCTCTACCAGGAATGGCAGCACTTTGGAAATACTTCTTCCAGAGAATATATTTTGAGCAGCCCGGATGCTAGCCCTAAAAGAAGTCTTCACAGAGGCTCATTGGTGAAAATGCTACCATGAACGTGTATTAAATCTCAATTGATGTACCCTTTGGTTATTGTGACATAAGAATTTAGCCCTCTAAGGCCAGGAAAGGTAAACCTATTCATTTAGGTATAATGTTTGAACTGAACATCTTTGCTCAAAAGAAGCCTCAATTTACCTTGTAAGTAAACTCCATTTTTCAGTAAAGATTTAGTAAAGATTCCTAGAACTCATCTAAAATCTATAAAGTGTTCGTTTAATATTGAAATGACCCAAACAAGAAGCTTTTCTACAAAGTATACTTTAATAAGGGCTGCGTGTGTGTTATATAGATGATTATAGTTATCTTTACTGAGTCTGATTTTTTAGTATATATTTGTAATGTTAGCTTGAGTATCTCTTCAAAAAAAGAAAAGATGGCTTTTAACTGGCTTTTGTCAGAAATCATCTTGAACTTCTCAGTCATGAAAACTGAATGTGCTGTCTACCCTAGGATCTTCCCTATGCCTCACAAAAAGCACAGTATCATAACAATCAAGCATGCAGTTCAATTAATGAGCATTTTTGAATGAAATAGGCAAAATAGCTCCTCAGTAAAATAAAGCCCAGTTTATTTTAATGATTACTGTGCTAATCGTTGAAGCAAATGAACAACCTGGTCAGAATATTCAATGAGTACTGCCTTGCAAAGTGGGATGTGAATATGACTCAGGAGGGCACGGGTCTCCCTGCATAAAACTTCATTCTCAGCATGGATTCACTGATTCACACCTGGTGAAAAATGATGCCTATATTCCCACCCAGATATTCCTGCATCCATATTTTGTCTTAATAATTATTTAACTATTATTTCAATATTCTAACTTTTTAGGGGATTTGAAAATTAAGAAGAAAATGTTTGAAGAAAATGCACCTTCCATAATAAACTGTCAAAAGAGAGAATGCACACACACATGCTGGCCAAAGTTTCAACAACCTGGTCTTCAAACGTGTGAAAAAGTTGTCATGGGGGTCACTACAAACTTGAAAGCATAAAAACTTGCGCCTGAAAACATACGGTTTGCTGAAATGAACATTTTATTTGAGGAGAGAATTACCAGAGTAGATTTAGTCTCACAGTAAGTATTTTGCCAAACTTCCTTTGAGACCAAACGTACCCTGCTATCTTTTTTGATTATGCTTGCTGTCTTATGCCTCTTCCATCTTTATGGGAAGAAATTTACCAGCGCAGGTGCTACCCCTTTAAGCTTGGGCCCCAAGCTGAACACATGTAGAACAGATCTAAGACCAGCTCAGAGCAAGACACCAAACCCCGCTGGACCTATAGCTAGACCCACCCAGAGCCCAGCCTCCATATCCCAGCACCGGCTGACCTACAGACAGGTGAAAAATAAATGGTTCTGGTGTATTCTGAAGATTTTGGGAGAATAGGATAAGTGGATTTTTGAAAAGCATTTGCTAAATACTCTGTATTTACACTTTTGATTTCTGGGTCTACTTAAGCAAACACTGGACAGAGAGAGCATAAAGGGGAATTGATAGAAGCATCTGACAAAAAAAATTCTGACCAGGATCATGTCAGAAGAGGGACAAATGAGTTCAGAAAAACAAGCAAAATAAATGAACAAATAGACCTAGTCCCATTATACCTCATTGATAGCTAAGACTATGATGTTGATCATAAAAAATATAGTCACTTATATTTAATTACACTTTTTTTTAAGATTTATTTATTTATTTGACAGAGAGAGACACAGCAAGAGAGGGAACACCAGCAGGGGGAGCGGGAGAGGGAGGGAGAAGCAGGCTTCCTGGTGAGCAGGGAGCCGGGTGCGGGGCTCGATCCCAGGACGCTGGGACCATGACCTGAGCCGAAGGCAGACGCCGAACGACTGAGCCACCCAGGCGCCCCATATTTATATTATACTTTACCGAAAAAAATTTTTTTTCTCATATATATTAATTTTTGTCATGTGACCCCCACAACACGCAAATGAAGAAAACAGAGAAGACTTTTTTTTTAATCTTCATTTCGTAAATTAGACAGCCAAAACTCAGAAAGGTTAAATGGCTCAGCTGTTATCCCCCTGTGCAAACATCTGACTCTTAAGTCTTTTGTCTCCTAGGCCTGGCCTTTTCCACAACAATGCTTTTCATCTCACTTTTGTCAGGAAAAGAGAAAAGTAAAAATGAAGATCTTACCCCAATCTGGAATTCAATACAGCATCTTGCCTAAGAACCATAAAATGCTGTAAAACATTAGCAGTGCTTCTCGAAGGACCTTGTCTGTATGCTGCTTTAGGTTCATTTGGTTTCGTCTGTGGTACAGATGTGTCATCCAGGTCAATCACTCACCCTCCTTAGTGGTTGGCCTCCTACCTAATGTTACTGACTAAAGCTGAGTCCTAGCAATAGATGAAGTCAGAAATTGGACAAAAAGGCATGGTGTTGGCTCCTCTGTAATGGATTAAGCAGAAGCAAAATGCCAACAGTAATTAAAAATATATCTTGGTCCTGGGTTGATATTTAGCATCTTGTCCATTAGCTTACTGGCTTGAGAGTTCACAGCCTTTGTGGGCATACCATTTGAGGGTTTTGATTTGGGCATTGTGGTAAACTCCAAACATTTGTCAGCACTCACTGGGGCTATTAATAGAAAAATGTACAAAGTTATATTGTATTAGATTTTTTTGTTGTTGTTTTGGTGTATTTTTCCATGGAAGTAATAGAACCATTGCCTTTCTCATTTAAGAAAATATTCTATGCTGACATTCCATTAGCCAAACATACAATAAGGTGCTCGGTCAGTTTTAGCACTAGGTTGTTCTCTGAATAAAAGCCAAGTATTTTATTCTAAAAATAAATGTTCACCTACTATGTGCCCGGAATTATGATACAAGATTAAATAAAACAAGATTCCAAAAAATATTCCTTTGACTGGTTATTTGTTAGTTTTATGGTAAGAAAATAATTAAATCTCCCTAGTCTGCTTAAATAAATCAAGTCCATTTGCTTGATGATTAATTCTTTTCAAGATCACCTACTATGAGAAAATGTTCTAGAAGTTCATTCAGAGATTTTCTCCAATTAAAACTTAACTAAAACAGAAGATAAGATGTGGACAGATATAAACGAAGCTTTAGAAACAGTTTCTCTGCCCTGAGTCACCCCCTTCCCAGGTCTCCCAGTAAAGTATACTGCCTTTGTTCATCTGAGGGAGGTCTTTTGATCGTGTGGTTGTTAGTGTGACCTTCACAGAACCGTTCTCCTTTCTATGGTCCCCTCCGGATTCTGCTGCAAAAACTGGATCTGCTGCAGATCCACACAAATATGGGCAGAGGTTCTCTTTACACCGCTCGTGGGACTTTTCCTTGGGCTCCTCAGTCTTTCAGATACCCTGAGTTTCCCAAGTTTCTCTGGATTCGTTGGCTCATAGTCCCTTATTCCATCTTCAAAGCCAGCATTAACTGTTCAAGTCCTTCTCACATCAAATCACTCTGATGTTGTCTGCTGCCTCTTTTGTTTTTAGGGGCCCTTGTGATTACATTGGCTCGTCCACATAATCCAGGATAATTTCTCTGTCTCAAGGTCTTTAACTTAATCACATCAGCAAAGTCCCTTTGCCACGGGTTCCCAGGATTAGAACATGGACATCTTTGGGAGCATGGGGCATGATTCTGCCTACTACACACGTACCACACATACACATATAGTCTAGCTAAAGACTGTATAAACACACTCTAATTGAAATGGTATCTGATTCAACTCCCCCATTCCTTCAAGCCCTCAAAGACTAAAAAGCGTACAATCCTATGTTTTTCAGAATGATTGTATGTTTCAATCACCCTCTCCCCAAACAATATAACTAGGCCACTTTCTACATAAACAGAAATCACCATTTATTTATTTTTAATTTTTTATTGTTATGTTAATCACCATATATTACATCATTAGTTTTTGATGTAGTGTTCCATGATTCATTGTTTGTGTATAACACCCAGTGCTCCATGCAGAATGTGCCCTCTTTAATACCCATCACCAGGCTAACCCATCCCCCTACCTTCCTCCCCTCTAGAACCCTCAGTTTGTTTTTCAGAGTCCATCGTCTCTCATGGTTCGTCTCCCCGTCCGACTTACTCCCCTTCATTCTTCCCCTCCTGCTATCTTCTTCTTTTTCCTTTTTCTTAACATATGTTGCATTATTTGTTTCAGAAGTACAGATCTGTGATTCAGCAGTCTTGCACAATTCACAGCGCTCACCATAGCACATACCCTCCCCATTGTCTATCACCCAGCCACCCCATCCCTCCCACCCCCCACCACTCCAGCAACCCTCAGTTTATTTCCTGAGATTAAGAATTCCTCGTATCAGTGAGGTCATGTGATACATGTCTTTCTCTGATTGACTTATTTCACTCAGCATAACACC
>NW_027397063.1:124559886-124572249 GCF_003265705.2 Callorhinus ursinus | reverse complement strand
TTTTGTGTGTGGTGTAAGGAAATGGTCCAGTTTCATTCTTCTGCATGTGGCTGTCCAATTTTCCAACACCATTTGTTGAAGAGACTGTCTTTTTTCCACTGGACATTTTTTCCTGCTTTGTCAAAGATAAGTTGACCATAGAGTTGAGGGTCCATTTCTGGGCTCTCGATTCTGTTCCATTGATCTATGTGTCTGTTTTTGTGCCAGGACCATACTGTCTTGATGATGACAGCTTTGTAATAGAGCTGGAAGTCCGGAATTGTGATGCCGCCAGCTTTGCTTTTCTTTTTGAATATTCCTCTGTCTATTCGGGGTCTCTTCTGGTTCCATACAAATTTTAGGATTATTTGTTCCATTTCTTTGAAAAAAGTGGATGGTATTTTGATGGGGATTGCATTGAATGTGTAGATTGCTCTAGGTAGCATTGACATCTTCACACTGTTGGTTCTTCCAATCCATAAGCATGGAATGTTTTTCTATTTCTTTGTGTCTTCTTCAATTTCTTTCATGAGTATTTTATAGTTTTCTGAGTACAGATCCTTTGCCTCTTTGGTTAAATTTATTCCTAGGTATCTTATGCTTTTGGGTGCAATTGTGAATGGGATCGACTCCTTGATTTGTCTCTCTTCTGTCTTGTTGTTGGTGTATAGGAATGCCACTGATTTCTGTGCATTGATTTTATAGCCTGCTACTTGACTAAATTCCTGTATGAGTTCTAGCAGTTTTGGGGTGGAGTCTTTTGGGTTTTCCACATAAAGTATCATATTATCTGCAAAGAGTGAGAGTTTGACTCCCTCTTTGCCTATTTAGATGCCTTTGATTTCTTTGTGTTGTCTGACTGCTGTGGCTAGGACTTCTAATACTATGTTGAATAGCAGTGGTGATAGTGGCCATCCCTGCCGCATTCCTGACCTTAGGGGAAAAGCTCTCAGCTTTTCCCCATTGAGAATGATATTCGCTGTGGGTTTTTCGTAGATGGCTTTTATGATATTGAGGTATGTACCCTCTATCCCTATACTCTGAAGAGTTTTGATCAAGAAAGGATGCTGTACTTTGTCAAATGCTTTTTCTGCATCTATTGAGAGGATCATATGATTCTTGTTCTTTCTTTTGTTAATGTATTGTATCACGTTGATTGATTTGCGGATGTTGAACCAGCCTTGCTGCCCAGGGATAAATCCCACTTGGTTGTGGTGAATAATCCTTTTACTGTACTGTTGGATCCTATTGGCTAGTATTTTGGTGAGAATTTTTGCATCCATGTTCATCAAGGATATTGGTCTGTAATTCTCCTTTTTGATGGGATCTTTGTCTGGTTTGGGGATCAAGGTAATGCTGGCCTCATAAAATGAATTTGGAAGTTTTCCTTCCATTTCTATTTTTTGGAACAGTTTCAGGAGAATAGGTATTAATTCTTCTTGAAATGTCTGATAGAATTCCCCTGGGAAGCCATCTGGCCCTGGGCTTTTGTTTGTTGGGAGATTTTTGATGACTGCTTCAATTTCCTTAGTGGTTATAGGTCTGTTCAGGTTTTCTATTTCTTCCTGGTTCAGTTTTGGTAGTTGATACATCTCTAGGAATGCACCCATTTCTTCCAGGTTATCTAATTTGCTGGCATAGAGTTGCTCATAATATGTTCTTATAATTGTTTGTATTTCTTTGGTGTTGGTTGTGATCTCTCCTCTTTCATTCATGATTTTGTTGATTTGGGTCCTTTCTCTTTTCTTTTTGATAAGTCTGGCCGGGGGTTTATCAATCTTGTTAATTCTTTCAAAGAACCAGCTCCTAGTTTCGTTGATCTGTTCTACTGTTCTTTTGGTTTCTATTTCATTGATTTCTGCTCTGATCTTTATTATTTCTCTTCTCCTGCTGGGTTTAGGCTTTATTTGCTGTTCTTTCTCCAGCTCCTTTAGGTGTAGGGTTAGATTGTGTATTTGAGACCTTTCTTGTTTCTTGAGAAAGGCTTGTATTGCTCTATACTTTCCTCTCAGGACTGCCTTTGCTGTATCCCAAAGATTTTGGACAGTTGTGTTTTCATTTTCATTGGTTTCCATGAATTTTTTTAATTCTTCTTTAATTTCCTGGTTGACCCACTCATTCTTTAGTAGGATGCTCTTTAGCCTCCATGTATTTGAGTTCTTTCTGACTTTCCTCTTGTGATTGAGTTCTAGTTTCAAAGCATTGTGGTCTGAAAATATGCAGGGAATGATCCCAAACTTTTGGTACTGGTTGAGACCTGATTTGTGACCTAGGATGTGATCAATTCTGGAGAATGTTCCACGGGCACTAGAGAAGAATGTGTATTCCGTTGCTTTGGGATGGAATGTTCTGAATATGTCTGTGAAGTCCATTTGGTCCAGTGTGTCATTTAAAGTCTTTATTTCCTTGTTGATCTTTTGCTTAGATGATCTGTCCATTTCAGTCAGGGGGGTGTTAAAGTCCCCCACTATTATTGTATTGTTGTCAGTGTGTTTCTTCGCTTTTGTTATTAATTGCCTTATATAACTGGCTGCTTCCATGTTAGGGGCATAGATAGTTACAATTGTTAGATCTTCTTGTTGGATAGACCCTTTAAGTAGGATATAGTGTCCTTCCTCATCTCTTATTACAGTCTTTGTTTTAAAATCTAATTTGTCTGATATAAGGATTGCCACCCCAGCTTTCTTTTGGTGTCCTTTAGCATGGTAAATGGTTTTCCACCCCCTCACTTTCCATGTGGGGGTGTCTTTGGGTCTAAAATGAGTCTCTTGCAGACAGCATATTGATGGGTCTTGTTTTTTAATCCAATCTGATAGCCTGTGTCTTTTGATTGGGGCATTTAGCCCATTACATTCAGGGTAACTATTGAAAGGTATGAATTTAGTGCCATTGTATTGCCTGTAAGGTGACTGTTACTGTATATTGTCTGTGTTCCTTTCTGATCTATGCTGCTTTTAGGCTCTCTCTTTGCTTAGAGGACCCCTTTCAATATTTCTTGGAGGGCTGGTTTCATGTTTGCAAATTCCTTTAGTTTTTGTTTGTCCTGGAAGCTTTTTATCTCTCCTTCTATTTTCAATGACAGCCTAGCTGGATATAGTATTCTTGGCTGCATATTTTTCTCGTTTAGTTCTCTGAAGATATCTTGCCAGTCCTTTCTGGCCTGCCAGGTCTCTGTGGATAGGTCTGTTGCCAATCTAATATTTCTACCATTGTAGGTTTCATATCTCTTCTCCCGAGCTGCTTTCAGGATTTTCTCTTTGTCTGTGAGACTCGTAAGTTTTACTAGTAGATGTCGGGGTGTTGACCTGTTTTTATTGATTTTGAGAGGGGTTCTCTGCCTCTTGGATTTTGATGCCTGTTTCCTTCCTCACATTAGGGAAGTTCTCTGCTATTATTTGCTCCAATATACCTTCTGCCCCTCTCTCTCTTTCTTCTTCTTCTGGGATCCCAATTATTCTAATGTTGTTTCATCTTATTGTATCACTTATCTCTCGAATTCTGCCCTCGTGATCCTGTAGTTGTTTCTCTCTCTTTTTCTCAGCCTCTTTATTTTCCATCATTTGGTCTTCTATATCACTGATTCTCTCTTCTGCCTCATTTATCCTAGCAGTTAGTGCTCCCATTTTTGATTGCACCTCATCAATAGCCTTTTTGATTTTGACTTGGTTAGATTTTAGTTCTTTTCTTTCTCCAGAAAGGGTTTCTTTAATAACTTCCACGCTTTTTTCAAGCCCAGCTAGTACCTTTAAAGTCATGATTCTGAACTCTAGGTCCAACATCGTACTAATGTCCGTATTGAGTAGGTCCCTGGCTGACGGTACTACCTCTTGTTCTTTTTGCTGAGGTGATTTTTTTCATCTTGTCATTTTGTCCAGAGGAGAATAGATGAATGAGAGAACAAAATGCTAACAGGTTAACAACGTCCCCAGCAAATATACTGTATACAAATCAGAAAAGACCTGAAACCAAGGGAAAAGAAAGGGAAAGAAAGAAAAAAGATAGAAAAAAAAAGAAAAAGACAAAAATAAAAACAGAACAATACAAAAAAAGTAGAATATGATCACATATGATCTGGCTAGTGCATAGATCAGTGCCACACACTAGATTTTGGGTGTATTTTGGTCTGTTAGAAAAAAGTGCCTCGTAAAATTTTAAAGGAAGAAAGACATATATGCACAAAATAAGGGTTGATACAATGAAGGGATGGAAGATGACTGTAAAGATGAAAATTATAAAAGATTTTATAAAAGGAATTGATAAGAAGTTGTTTGAAAAAAGAAAGAAGAAGATTAAAAAAAAAGAAAGAAAAAAAAAGGGAGAGAATGTGATCTGGCCGGAGACTAGAACAAAGCCATACACTAGTGATTTAGGGTATATTTGGATCTATTAGAAGAAACTGTATCTCAAAATTTTAAAGAGAGAACAACTTATATATATATTCCAAAAATAAGAGTAACTACTATGAAGGGATAAAATATGACTCTAAAAATGAAAAATAAAAAATGTTTTTTTAAAAAAAGAATTGATAAGCTGTTGGTTGAAAAAGGGAAAAAGAAAAATTAAAAAAAAGAGTTAAAAAAATTAACGTTGATGAACTAATGAATCATGGTAAAAAAAAAAAAAGCCATGAATTCTATGTGCAGTATTCCCCTAGTGCTGGAGTTCTCCCATTCTCCTTGATCGGTAAACTTGGTCTTGGCTTGCTGGCTGTTCGTGCTCATCTTCTGGGGGAGGGGCCTGTTGCCGTGGTTTCCAAATGTCTTTGCCGGAGGCGGAATTGCCCTGCCCTTGTCGGTCTAGGCTAAGCAAGCTGCTCTGGTTTGCTCTCAGGAGCTTTTGTTCCCTGCAAGCTCTTGGTACAGCTTTGGAGAACCAGGGTGAAAATGGTGGCCTCCCAATCTCCACCCGGAGTAGCTGAGAACTCGGGGCCCCAGTCCTTAGTGCGCCCCCAGAGAAAAGCAGTCATTCCCGTCTTACCGGTCTCCGGCCCCACTCCATGCTCACCCGGCCTGTGACTGAGCATTTCTATCTCTGGCACCCGACCCTGTGTGTAGTCTTCAAATCCAGGCAGATCCCTGCGGTGCGTTTCCGCGCCGCTCCTCCAGGGGGAGGAAGGGGAATCTCCCCGGATCTGCCGCTTGTTGGGTCCCTGCTGGACGAGCAGTGGCCCAACTGGGCCGCAGATCACAATTTATGGCAACCCCGAACTGAGAGCCCGCGCCTTGGCTCCGTCTCTGCAGCCGGCTTCCCCGCTCCGATACCTGGGAGCTCTGCTGCACTCAGGCACCCCTGGTTTTTCTGTGACCCCGAGGGTCCTGAGACCACACTGTCCCGGGTGGATTCCACCCCCCGCTTAGCCACTGGAGCGACGTCCCTCAGCGGAGCTGACTTCTAAAAGGTTCGATTTTGTGCTCCGGGCTCTATCACTTGCCAGAAGCGGCCGTCGGAGGCCCCCTCCCCTGCCGTCTCTCCTCCAGAATATCGCCTCGGATTCACTTCTCTGCACGTCCTACCTTCCAGTAAGTGGTCGCTTCTCTGTTCAGAGAGTTGTTGCTACTCTCTTCTTCGATCTCCTGTTGAGTTCGTAGGTGTTCAGAATGGTTTGATCCCTATTCAGCTGAATTCCTGAGACCAGACGAAATCCAGGTCTCCTACTCCTCCGCCATCTTGCTCCTCCCCCCCCCAGAAATCACCATTTAGTAAGAAGTATGAACTCTGAAGTAATAGAGATGTATTGTGACCTTTGGTGACATTTCTGAACTTTAATTTGTTCATCAATGAATGTGGGTAATATATCTCCTTTCATAAAGTATCCAGCACAGTACTCACTGGTACTCAACAGCTATTGTTTCTTTTTCCTAGATAGCTATCGTTCCCTCACAAACCCACCATAATTTGCTCAAAGAAGAAAACTCAGAGCTCCTGTAAGATTGCTGACCATTTTACACACGTGTACACACACACGCACACACACACACACACAATGACATGAAATCACAAAAATCAGAGGCATAGGCTTCACTTTGCTGAAACTACAGCCTGGGGGTTTCTGAGCGAAGGTTGATAGCAAATGCTTTGAGACATATCTACTCCAAAGGTGAGACAAATGGCTATTTTACTTTGTCCCGGAGCCCTGGAAAGTCATATATCACAGACCCCTGGAGTTGTAGAACTGGAATCAGGCTTGGAGATATCTGGTCCAGCAGCTCAAATTGTGCATCCTTCAGAGCCTATTCTGGTGGGGGAGACAAGAGCTGGAGGAAACTCGACATTTCCTAACCTCGCCTCCGCCAAAGTTAACACCACTTGGGCCTGCTTTACACAGTTCCTAGGTAAAATTTGTTTGATGAAGGGGTTCTGCCAAATTTGTATTTTTATTTTTCAAGCCATTGATAAGTTCAATCCCCTCATTTTACAAAAATGAATGTGATTTGACCTGTGTTCCTCACTTCACCTTGCTGCCTTTCTAGGGGTCGCCACTGCAAGAACAGGGATAGCTCACAGTCATTGTCAGATACAGCATCAACGGCTCTGCAATCAGCCAAGGGCATTGTGCTGAGAAGCCATCAATTATCCTGAGTAGTCAATGAGTTTGCTGTTGTAAAGGGACTCAATTGAAGATAATCCATAAAAAATCAATTACATTATTATTTCTTAATTAGGGCACTTGACAATATAGCTTTCCTCAGCAAAGCCATCAGTGAATAAGCACATAAATACACATAAATAAATGCCGCTTCCATCCCACTGAGCTCCTCAATAAGTTCACAGTGACCTTTATCACCAAATAGTCTTCCAGACAAGAACGTTTGCATGTTTAAGAAGACTCCCAAGCTGTTTTTTGGATGGAAAAATGAGTCCATCACAAATGCTGAGATAATAATACTAATATATTTGTAGATTATTAGTATATCATTTAATATATGTGCAACACTTTCCAATTTACAAAGTGCTGTCACAGTTCATTTCCTCTCTTTGAGGCAGTGGTGAGCTCAACTCTATACCTTGAAGTATGCCAAATATGCCCTTGCCCCGATAACTGATAAGGAGGTACCTCACCTTATGAGATTATTTTCCATGACCCTTCTCCATTCATCCCTGACCTTATTCCATTTCAAATGAATTTCTTCCCAGCTTCTGAGTTATGACTTCATCTCTCATTTGTAGCCTTGAGAAAGTCCTCTGGACTTAGTGTTGTATTGGTTTTGTTTGTTCATTGAACCACTATTTGTTGAATGTATGAGATGCAACAGACTTTTTGGAAACAAAGGTTCCTAATTCACAGAGTTGATACTCCAACAGACAAGTGATTATAATGCGGCATGAACACCAAAGCTCTCCAGGCTTCTGGGAACATTGAGGAGAGTGCCTTCCCCATACTTAGGAGAAGGGAAGTCTTTTTAAATGAAGTACCAGCTAAGCTGAGACTGGAATAATGAATAGAAGTTAACAAAACAAGATGGAGTAAAATATTATGTTCAAAGGCCCAGGAAGAAGAGACTCTATGGCATAATTTCAGATCTAAAAGTAGATCAAAATGACTGGAGCTCAAAATGGGACTGGAGAGTTGATTAGAGCCCCACACAGAAGTACAAAGAGGAGAGCTGTGGGGAAAAGATGTTCCAGGCAAAAAGTTCAACATACGCAATCTCTGAGGAAAAAGGAAGTAGGGACTGAAAAAAACTATGTTTGGTGAAGTATGAAGGCTAATGGTGAACACTGGGGATGGAACCAGAACCAGACCCCAGAGAACCTTATAAGACATGTTAAAGGATTTGAACTCTATTCTAACTGTGTATTTAGTCAGGTCACTCCAGAAAAACAGGCCTAATAGGATTTATTTGTCTGTTTATTATAGAAATTGGTTAATACAGTAATAGAGGTCAAGCAGTCCCATAGTCTGCCATCTGCAGGCTGGAGAACGAGGAAAGCTGGGGCCATAATTCAGTAGCATCATTCAGCCTGAATTAAAAGGCCTGAGGTGGGGTGGGCAGTTGGGGTCTGGTGTATGTCCCAGAGTCCAAAGGCTCAAGAACCAGGAGCCCTAATGTCCAAGGGCAAGAGAAGGTGAATAGCTCAGGGAGGGGGAGAGAGGGAGGGAGAGAGAGTTGGTTGACATTTCCTTTGACTTTTTGTCTGTTCAGACCCTCAATGGGTTGGATGAAGTCCACTCATATTGGCGATAATGGATCTTCCTTACTCAGTCTACTGACTGATTCAAATGCTGATCTCTTCCAGAAGCACCCTCACAGATACCCCCAAAATAATGTTTCACCAGCTATCCAGGCATCCTTCAGCCCAGCCAAGTCAACACATAAAATTAACCATCACAAAAAGCAAATCTCATTTTTTGTTCGGCCCCAGGAGAATCCATTCTACACACAGTAATCAGTGTGTTCTTTTTACAATATCCATCCCTATCCCATTTCCTATTCATCTCAAAACACTCCAATCACACTCGGGATAAAATCCAAACTCCTTACCACAGCCTAGCAGGCTCTACATGATCTCACCCCTGTTTCCTTCTTTGACCTCATCTCAGAACTGTCTCCCCTTGCTCATGTTGCCCCAGTCACATGAGCCTCGTGTTTGTTCAACTAGCGAGTTAAACCTCTTTGTGCCTCAGGGGTTTCCCACCTGCCATTCCCACTGCCTAAAATATTCTCCCCAGCTCTCAACATAGCTGGACTTAGCACAGACATTATCAGCACAAACGTCATCTCAGAGAAGCCTTCTATCATTCTACTCTCAGGTTGCCCTTGGGTTCAACCACCTGTTATTCCCTAGCATACCATTCTGTTACATTTTCTGAAAGGCTGTATTGCTCTATTAGGAAGGGAAGGCTGGCTGACACTCCCCCTGTGTAAGGCTCGAAGGCAATGGGCATATATTTCTCATATATAAGAGTCCAAGGTGGGTATTCCTAATTGAATGGGGAATCTTCTGCTTGCAGTAATGCAAAGACCCAGGATGCTTCCATATGGTGGCTCTGCCCTTTTCTAAGACTTCCATGGGACGAAAAGGGAGACTTGTCCTGGCTGTGGCACACACTTCGTTTTGGTTTTCTCTCACTTTCCTTGGGGGGAGACTGACTCCCTTGACCACACAAGCAGCTACAAGGGCTGTCCAGCCACTTCCCAGCTATGAGTGCAGCCTGCAGAGAGAAAGCAGGTTTTAGTGGATATTCATCATAGCAGCAAAAATGCTATTTAAAATGATTATGGTTATTTATCAATTCACTTATTGGTTATAGTATTATTTTATTCCCCCATCAGATATTAGGCTGAGCTTCATGATGCCAGAAACTTTTTCTTTTATGGATAACACTATAGCTTTATTTCTTAGAATAGGGCCTAGGAGAGTAAATGATGAATAAATTCTTGTTTAAAATATATGTTTAAACAAAAGCAGAGCTGGAATTAGCCTTGGTCTTCATATTCAACTCTCACACTTTTTCTACCATGGTGGTGGCTCAGGTTTTCGAAAAAAGAGAAGCCAGAGAGAGACCTGGTCCGGGCTGACTTAACAAAGTGCAAATGAGAGAATCAGTGGCTTCTGAGGTTCTACCCAGCTCTGAGATGCTGGGTGGCCATAATTTCCTCTAATGTGATAAGAAAGCTTGCTCCTGAGAAGCTAGGGGAACCTTGCATTTAATAGGACAACGGCTTCTATTCAGTGGTTTGTAAGGCTTAGGGCTGGGTGCACTTTCAAAGCTGAAATTGGCCTTAGTACAGACCCCCCACCTTTAGGTATGCAATCAGTTCTGTAGGGCTAGTTATACTGCATCTCCTGGGAAAGGCAAGCAAGCAGGATAGAAATGTGCTTTGAACCAATGAAGGCCTTTCTGTTATTTAAGTGCAGCTAAGGTGCAATATCCTTAATTGGTAAAATGATCGTGCTGATTTCCTTCATGTCGCAATAATTCCAGGCTAGTGTCTGGTATTTTGTAAGAAAAGGCTCAACAAACATGTGTTGAATATATATATTGGATTTAAAGTATCAATGACAATTAGAATGTTTAAATATGTAAAAATGAAAAAGCTGACCAGAGGAGTTCCTCCGTATGCTTATAACTCACCAATTCCCCATCTTTTCACAATGTCAGTGTTACCCAGCATTTTGCCACTCTGGTTGCATGAAAAGAACAGCAGGATCTCACTAACACCCTTTGCAGGGATCGCCTTCTTCTGGAGTGTTTGTGGAAAAGGAGTATTTTGACGTGAGTGCTTCCGAGTCCCACTCCCTTATGTCTCCTTTGCTGATACTCCCGACTTGCAAGTCCTAATAAATATCTTAATCCTCATCCCTACAGTTACTATGCTTTCATTCTCTTGCCGTCTGCCAAGAAATGGCAACTCTCTCTTTTATTTCCCCCAAACACACCTCAGCTGCTGTGTATACAGCAGTCCCCCCCTTTATCTGTGGGAGATACATTCCAGGACCCCCAGTGGCTACCTTAAGCCAAGGTTAGTGCTGAACCCTATATAAACTATGTTTTTTCTTATACATACAGACCTATGATCAAGTTTAATTTATAAATCAAGCACAGTAAGAGATGAATAACAATAACTAATAATAAAGTAACACAATCATAACAATATAATGTAATAAAAGTTATGTGAATGTGGTCTCTCTCTCAGAATATCTCATTGTATTGTACTCACCCTTCTGCTTCTTGTGATAAATGCCTACCTGATGAGATGATGTGAGACTAATGACATAGCCTTAGGCTACTATTGGCTTGCAGAAGATATGTCAGAAAGAGGACCATCTGCTTCCAGAATGCAGTGGGCCATGGGTAACTAAAACCTGTGGCAAGCAAAATGGCGCATAATGGGGGGACTACAGTATGGAACTTTTATTGCCAAGATAAGACAAGGTAGCACTGAACAAGAGTCAACCTAAAGGTGATCCTTAAACTCTTAAAAATTCCACTAGCCCAAACAGATGCGTGGTCATTTTTAAACTCACTTGCTTTCACTTTATCAGGACCCAAGATCTTTTCTATCTACTGGTAGAAGACCTTGCCAGTACTCTATCTCAACCCTCCTGTCTTACCAGTGGTACCTTCTGAAGGTTTTCTCTGGGTGCCCTTGCTGGCTCTGCCCTCACTGGGTACGATTCCAAAGTGCAGGAGAATCCAGTCTCTCAGGAGCAGCCATCAACCAGGGTGAAAAATTACCCCTATTATTATGCATCTGTGGTTATTTATGTCTTACAAGTGAGGTATGACTGTCTTTGTTCTGGAATGTCCTTTCAAGTATACTTATATAGCTAACAACCCTAGAAGAGAGAGAGTCTTTCCCTCTGGAGCAAAGGGCAGTTTGTTTACGGCTCTTTATAAAAGACTTGAGGTCCCTAAGGTCAGGGTATCATTCCTATAGTGCAACCTGCTGTGTGTGCACGTGTGTTCAGGTCCTCTTCATGTCTCCCCTGTTGGAATTGGGGCACAAGGAACCAAAAGGGAAATATGCCAATGGACGGGCTACTTCTAGGCTGGGAGTAATAAACTGTCATTTGTCTCCAATCCAGGTGTGTCACGTTTTCTACCATCATCCATGCAACTGTGGCAGAATAATATTCGCTTGCCAAAAGGGTAAAATCTTTGACTACACAGTCCTTGAAAATAGCTAACCCCTGATTCACTTTAAGACTTAGCTGAAGGGTTAAATTGTTCAAGGAAAACTGAGAGAAAGATGCATTTAGGAAAGGAAAGAAAATATTTTCAGAGAGTACGAAAGAGTCTATTTTAGTCTCCAAAGATGGCCCCTATCTAGTCTTTCCTTTACTTTTCTCTAGTCTTTCCCTTACATTATACTCCTCACATCAAGAGATTTGTGTTTAATTCCTATCCCCTTGAATATGGGCTGGCCTAAGTGTGAGCAATTACATTCTGGGACTTCTAAAAAATAAATTACTGGAAGCTTTTCAGCTTCTACTTGGGTCTTAGCATACTTGCTTTTGGGACAACCCCTTTTGTTACTCATCTACCATAATCTAAGAAAAATCTAAATCACATGCAGGGGCCATGTAAAGGAGCACTTGTCAGTAGTCCCTACTGAGCACTTAGCTCACACATAAGTGAGCTATCTTGAACATCCAGCCCGGTAAAGCCCCCAGATGACCTCAGTCTCGGCCATCACTTGAATGCAACTGTGTGAGAAACCTCACCTGAGAACCACCCAGCTAAGCCTGCTTAACTCACAGTACCATAGATTATTTAAGCAGCTTAGTTGTGGGGTAGTTTATTATGAAGTAATAGATAAATGGGGCAGAATTAGACTTCAGAAGGCCCGTGTCACCAAATAAAATACATAACAAGTATTTTAAAATACATACACACACACACACACACACACACACACACACACACACACACACACA
>NW_027397063.1:124491396-124559876 GCF_003265705.2 Callorhinus ursinus | reverse complement strand
CACACACACACACACACACACACACACACACACACACACACACACACCCCTACCAATGTAAGCATATTATTCTTATCATGGTGGAAAAACAGGAACTTTCTCAGATGATCTGAGTTATCTACTCAGGAAGATTATAACACATCTTCAGACATTAACATAGCTAAAAGCATGGATCAAATGTTTTCCTTTTTTCTTTTCTTTTTTTATAAAGTCCAGGATAATGGGAAATAGTAAAGTCTTTATTCTTTTGAGGACCTGCCTGTAGGTCCTCACCCCTGAACGGGGTGATCTTGTTAGCTTTAATTTGTCTCAGGGTACATTTTTTTTTCTTGATGTGGAATGTGATGTGCATAGTCATAGCAGAAGTAGAACAAGGTGTCGGTTTTTGCTTTTCCAACACACATGAGGCTTTTCTGATCACTCTATTTGTGACATGCATCTGCATGTTGTTTAATATAAGATCATTTTCATTAGAATGTTAGTTATCCTTAGTATATTACAGGGCAATGGTTCTCAAACTTTAGCAGGAAACAGAATCATCCGATGGGCAAGTTAAAAACCCAGATTATGGGCCCCACTGCAGATTTTCTGATTCAGGACATCTGGGGTGGGGCCTAAATCTGCATCTCTCTCTCTTTTTTATAGTCACGTGGTTCAAATTGGGTTTTTTGTTTGTTCTTTATTCTTTAACTTTTCCAGCTTTATTGAGATATAATTGACAAATAACCTTGTGTAAGTTTAAGTTGTATAAATTGATGAGTTGATACATGTATATGTTGCAGTCAGGTTAGCTACTGTATTTATCATCGCATATAGTACAATTTTTTGCATGCATTGAGAAATTTCAACCTTTACTGTCTTAGAAACTTTCAAATATATAATACAATATTGTTAGCTATATCACCGTGCTGTACATTACATGTCTAGAAGTTATCCCTCTTCTAACTTGGATCACCTTCACACATTCCCACCCCCCCACCTTTAGACCACTAATCTACTCTGTTTCTATGAGTTCTGTTTTCTTAGATTCCACATATAAGTGAGATCCTACAGTATTTTTCTGTCTGACTTATTTCACTTAGCATAATGACCTCAAGTTTCATCCGTGTTATTACAAATGGTAGGACTTCCTTCTTTTTTATGGTTACATAATAGTCCACTGTGTGTATTTATGATATGTATATATATCCCATTTTCTTTTTCTCTTCATCCATTAATGGTCACTTAGGTTGTTTCCATTTCTTGGCTATTGCAAATAATGCTGCAGTAAACACAGAAGTGCAGATATCTCTCTGAGATGGTGATCTCATTCCCTTCAGCTACAAACTCAGAAGCGGAATTGCTGGATCGTATGATATTCCT
Organism: Callorhinus ursinus; assembly: GCF_003265705.2. Taxonomy (NCBI): domain Eukaryota; kingdom Metazoa; phylum Chordata; class Mammalia; order Carnivora; family Otariidae; genus Callorhinus; species Callorhinus ursinus. The sequence goes on along the minus strand of NW_027397063.1, from coordinate 124,558,514 downwards.
ATTTTTTTTTAAGATTTTTATTTATTTATTTGTCAGAGAGAGAGAGAGAGAGAGAGCACAAGCAGGGGGAGCAGTGGAGGGAGAGGGAGAAGCAGGCTCCTCACTGAGCAAAGAGCCCGATGTGGGACTCGATCCCAGGACCCCGGGATCATGACCTGAGCCAAAGGCAGACGCTTAACGACTGAGCCACCCAGGCGTCCCGATACTCCTATTTTTAATCTTTTAATTTTTGAGGACTCTCTACACTCTTTTCCACAGTTGTTGTACCAATCTACAGTCCCACCAACATTGTACCAAAATTCCTTTTTCTCCACATGCTGACAGCACTGGTTATCTCTTGTGTTTTTGTTGATGGCCATTCTAACAGTTCCGAGGTGATATCTCATTGTGGTTTTGATTTGCATTTCCCTGATGATTAGTGATGTTGAAGGCCTTTTTATGTACCTGTTGACCATTTGAATGTCTTTTTGGAAAAGTGTTTATTCAAGTCCTTTGTCCATTTTTAAATTGGATTATTTGTTTTTATGCTATTAAGTTGTATTGAGTTCCTTATATATCTTGTATATTAACCCCTTATTGACATGGAGCTTGCAAATATTTTCTCCCATTTCACAGGTGACCTTTCAATTTTGTGCGTTATTTCTTTTGCTGTGCAGTAGCTTTTTAGTTTGATGTCATCTCACTTTTCATTTTTGTTGTTTGGGCTTTGGTGTCATCTCCAAAAAAATCATTGCCTAGACCCTTGCCAGAAAGCTTTTTTTTCTATGTTTTCTCCTAGGAGTTCTATGGATTCGAATCTTGCATTTAAGTCTTTAATCCATTTTTAATTTTTGTGAATGGTTTAAGATAGGGGTCCAGTTTCATTCTTTTGTATGTGAATAAGCCATTTTCCCAGCATCATTTATTGAAGAGACTATCCTTTCTTCATTAAGTGCTCTTCTCTTTCTTGTCAAATATTAGTTGACCATACATGCATGGGTTTATTTCTGGTCTCTCAGTTCTGTTCCATTGATCTGTGTGTCTGTTTTTATGCTAATACCATATTATTTTTATTACTACAGCTTTATAGTATAGTTTGAATCAGGAAGTGTGATACTTCCAGCTTTGTTCTTTCTCAAAATTTATTTGGCTGTATCAATTGCTTTGGCTTTGTGGTTCCATATGAATTTTAGGATTTTTTTTCTATATCTGTAAAAGATATCACTGGAACCTTGATAGGTTTTAGACTGAATCTCTAGATGGCTTTGAATAATATGGACCTCTTAACAATATTAATTCTTTCATGAACATGGGATATCTTTCCATTTATTTGTGTCTTTCTCAGTTCCTTTTGTCAACATCTTATAGCTTTTGGTGTAGATTTTTCATCTCCTTAGTGAAATTGATTCCTCCATATTTTATTGTTTTTCATACTATTGTAAACTGGATTGTTTTCATTTTTTTTTCACATAGTCATTGGTAGTGTGTAGAAACACAACTAATTTTTATACATTGACTTTGTACTCTACAACTTCAGTGAGTTCATTTATTAGTTTTAACAGTTTTTTTTTGGTGGTCTTCAGGAATTTTTTATATATACAGGAAATATCATTTATAAACAGAGACAATTTTATTTCTTTTGTTTTAATTTGGATGACATTTATTTAATTTTCTTGCCTGACTGTTTTGGCGAGGACTTCCAGTACTATGTTGAAGGAATGGTGACAGTGGGTACCCTTGTTTTGTGCCTTATCTTGGAAAAAAACTTTTAATCATTCACCATTTAAGTATTATGTTAGCTGTGGGCTTGTCAAACATTGCCTTTATTATGTTGAAGTACCTTTCTTCTATATCCAATATGTTCAGAGTTTTTATCAGGAATGGATGTTGAATTTTGTCAGATGCTTTTTTATATTGAGATGATGATAATGATTTTTATCTTTCATCTATGAACGTGATGTTTCACATTTATTGATTAATGTATGTTGAACCATCTTTGCATTCCAGGGTTGAATGCCATTTGATTATATTGTAAGATCCTTTTAATGTGCTGTTGAATTAGGATTGTTAGTATTTTGTTGAGAATTTTTGCATCAATATTTATCAAGAATGTTGGCCTGCAGTTTTTTTCTGTTTCTTTTCTTTTTCTTCTTTCTTTCTTTCTTTTTTTTTTTGTTTAATTTGGCTCACATATTAGAGTAATGCTGGTAAAATGAGTTTGAGATTGTTCCCTCTTCTTTAATTTTTTAGAAACATTTGCGAAAGACTAGCATTAATAATTTTTTAAATGGAAGAACCACCAGTAAAGAAATCACCAGTGAAGCCACCTGGCCCAGGGCTTTTTCTTTATTGAGAGGTTTTTGATTATTGGTTCAACTTCCCTACTCATTTTTTAAAAAACATTTTAATTATTTGAGAGAGAGAGAGATAGCAGGAGAGAGCATGAGCTGGATGTGGGGAGAGGGAGAAGTAGGCTCCCTACTCAGCAGGGATTGTGGGCTCAATCCCAGGACCCTGAGACCATGACCTGAGCCAGAGGTAGATGCTTAACCAACTGAGCCACCCAAGCGCCCTTCAATTTCCCTACTCATTATGGTCTGTTGAGATTTTTTATTTCTCCAAGATTCAGTCTTGGTAGGTTTTGTGTGTCTAGGAATGTATTCATTTCTTCAAGGTTGTCCAATTTATGGGTATATAATTGTTCATAATAGTCTCTTATGATTCTCTATTTTTTTCTGGTATCATTTGTAATGTCTTGTCTTTCATTTATTATTTTGCTTATTTAGTTCCTCTTCTATTTTCTTGGTTAGTTTAGCTAAAAATTTGTAAAATTTGTTTATCTTTTGAAAGAACCAACTCTTAGTTTTATTAATATTTTCTATCATTTTTCTTCTCTAGTTCATTTATTTCTGCTCTAAACTTTATTATTTCCTTCCTTCTCCTAACTTTGGGTTTAGGTTGTTCTTCTTTTTCTAGTTCCTTGTGGAGTAAAGTTAAATTGTGTACTATTTTTTCTTCTTGATGTATGCATTCATTCTAAAAACTTAGCTCTTAGAACTTCTTTTGTTGCATTCCTTAGGTTTTGGTATTTTGTGTTTCCATTATCATTTGTCTCAACACATTTTTAAATGTCCCTTTTTATTTTTTCTTGATCCATTGGTTGTTCAGGTGTGTGGTGTTGAATTATCATGTATTTGTGAATTTTCCAGCTTCCCGCCTGTTGTAAAATCTGGATTTCTAACAAGTTCCCAGTAAGGCTGCTTCTACTGTTCAAGGGCTCACACTTTGAGAAACACTATATTATAGGGTGGTAGTTAAGAGTGGTGTTGCTGCTGATTCATACCTGGGTTTGAATGCTGGATCTGCTACTTTCTCTTCTTTTGATGTTCTGCCTCTACTTCTTCATAGATAGGGATCCCTTTAAGATAGGGATCATAAGAATAATCTATATTATAGAGTTATTGAGAATACCAAACAAGAAAAAACATGTAAGGCTTGGAGAACAAATCCTTATTGACAAACTGTTTACTCAAACCTAGCCTTTAGAAGAGATCATCTATTAATAAAAATCAATGTGGGCATGTATAAACTTATGCCATTTTCCTTTATAGGATTTTAAAAATGTCTTTCTGCTTTCTTCTTTGATCTCTCCTATTTCTGGTTCTTCCTTTCAGATTAATATCACATAGTTAAACATATTCAAGATTAGCTCAGGAATTAGTTTGCTCTCATTGACTATTTCATTTCAAGAACAACCAAGCCCCACAGAACTGTGACGGATCATCTATTTAAAAGAAGTTACCTAATTTGCCACTTCTGTACTTTAGTATACTTCCTTATTATGTATTAAAGGCTTCACCAGTCACTTTTTTCTACAAGAACACAAGGACAAAAGGTGTTTTAAAAATAATTTTATAGACTCAGTGTTTACCTGTTATTGCCTGAAAGATGAAGTGTTGTCAAGAGGAAATGTCAGCAGTACCAAGAAATGTTTACATAGTAGAAATGACTCTTAGAATTCTTACAACTGCAGAGAATATTTTATTTTGGATGACAAGACAATCAAGTATTTTCCAAATGTTTTACATCTTACCCTGAGTATTGCTAATGCTGATCTACTCACACAGTTTATAACCATTTGCCCTCAAAATTAGGTTTCGGTTTAGTTGTATTTGTGTTACCGCTTTGCAAAATTTCATTTTTCCTTAGAGGTTTTGCCCACAAAATGCCCCCATGTCAGTATAAACTGCAAATGGGGTTTATTTAAGATTCAACCTCAGCTTATCCTGCCAAGCCATTTACAATATCACCTTATTTAACTATTCAGATTAACCTTGTCAAAACTGCCACTTCTAACAAGTTGTGTGCTGATGAATGTTTAACAATTAGCTCTCTGAAGGAAAATTACAACAGTAACAACAACAAACCTTGATTTGTAGTGTTCGCCAATTTTCCTGGTGTAAATACTCCTACAATGGCAAATTTCAAGTTACCAGTGTGATATCAGTGAATGCAAAAACAGGAAGAAATGTGGACAGTTGACTCTCATGAATAAGCTTGTGTGAGCTGGCACCAGCACACCACTCCTTGTGACACACATGCACACTTCGATGCTTTAATCATAGCAGAGTATTTATGATTTCATAAATACAATAGCACTTGCAAGCCTCCCTGCTTTTGCTTCTGCTGTTACTATAGTCCAAAATACCCACCCTCATGTGCATCGGGCAAACTCCTACTTGACCTCTAAGGTCCAGGAAAAATGTTAACTCTTCAGAGTTTTGCTATTTCCCTCTAAGGGAAGAATAATTACTCCTTTCTTAAAACTCAACTTTATTGAAATATCTTCCACATGTAAAAATTGTATACATTTAAGGTATACAACTTGGTGTTTCAGTATATGCATACACTGTGAAAAGATCAAGTTAAACAACTTATCCATTGCCTCTGCATAGTTACCATTGTGTGTGTGTATGTGTGTGTATATCTGTATGTAGTGAGAATACTTAAGATCTATCTTCTTAGCAAATTCCAAGTGCACAATACAGTATTAACTATCATGACCAGGTTGTACGTTAGATCTCAGAACTCACTCATCTCGTGTTACTGAAACTTTGTACCCTTATACCAGTATCTTCTCATTTCCCTCTTGTATACTCTGACCCTGGCAATCACTACTCTACTCTCTGTTTCTATTAGTTTGACTATTTTAGATCTCACATGTACGTTAGATCATGCAATATTTGCTTTTCTGTGTCTGGTTTAATTCCTCCTTTTTCTGTGTTCACTTAGCACTTTAGTAATACTTTAATTAAACACTATCACACTGCCTATGTGTGTATGTATTTATGTATGCCTAGCATAGTTCCTGGCACATTGTAAGCAATCAATACATTTATATTGCATTAGCCAAAAAAAAAGTAAAAATATGCTTGGAGACAGGAATGCAAAAAAAATGATGTGTCACCGGATGATTACAGGCCACTGTAATTAACATGGAATTTTAGAGAGAAAGATTAGAATTGAGTGAGAGAGGGTCTGAATGCAAGGGGAAGGAAATTGGACCTTATTCCTTAACCACTGTTTATCGAGGAGAGAATAACTGGCAAAAAAAGAAAAAAGGTATTACAACATAATTCCTCTGGCACCAGTTTGCGGGACAGGTCAGGGGAGGGAAGAGAACCGTAACCTAGATCTAGATACTGGAGATTAGAGATGGGATGGTGATGGGAAAATGAAAGCATCTACTGAAAAAGTCACTATGAAGAGGACACAAAAAGATTTTGTGGGTACCGATGGAGGCACTCTAAAGTGTGTAAGCCCAGGAACTAGGTGAAAAATAATATTTGGGAGAGAGATACTAGTTTGTGAATATGGATAAGCCTTTTGTTTGCACATACTCTAAGTGTGGTATGATAGAAAAACTTCCAAGTAGAAACGTTCAGTAGGCAGCTAGAGATTTTTGTAGAAATGAATTCAGAAGAGTGTTCTAAACCAGTAGTCAGAGACCCATCTATCCAGAGATAATAGATAAAGTCTTGATGGAGAGATAAATCTTGACTAAATACAATTACAAAAAAAGTAAGATCCAAATCTTTGAGTAAATTGACATTTAGGGGATGGGAAGAGGAAGTGCAACCAGTAAAGGGGAGATAAAAAAAAATCAGCAAGTGTCAAGGACACCGAAGTGAGAAAAGGTGTGAAGTACTCTGTGGCCAGATGGACTGAGTACTGATAAGAGGCCAAGTAAGACATAAACTGAAGAAAGACTACTGCTTTTCACAACTGGGTTAAAGGATTCTTAGAGGGTTCTAATGCAATGGGACGTACAGAAATTGCCTTGCTTTGAGTTAAAGACAGCAAAGAAATGGAGAGAAAAACTATAAACATATTTGATAGTGAGGTAAGAGAAGAGGAAGCAAGATGTGGGAGGGTTTTTTTGTTGTTAAGACGGAGGAGACTTAGGTACATTAGAAAAGGAAGATCCAGCGTTGGAGAAAAGATGGAGAAAGGAAAGACAGATGGAAAAAGATTCTTTTTTTAAAAAAAGATTTATTTATTTGAGAGAGAGAGAGAGAGCAGGGGGAGGGGCAAAGGAGAGAGAGACCCCCAAGAGGATTCCCTGCTGAGCACAGAGCCTGGCACAGGGCTCGATCCCATGACCCTGAGATCATGACCCGAGCCAAAATCAAGAGTCAGACACTTAGCCAACGGAGCCACTCAGGCGCCCTGGAAAAAGATTCTTGAGAAAGCAAAAGAAAATGATAAGGCCAAAGGAACAATTGCAGGGACTAATATTAGGCTGGAAGATAACCACCTTTTCCTTTCTATGAGACCCTTGAGAAAGAAGCCAGGAGAGGAGAAAATATTTTGCAGTGCGGGAGAGGGTATAGTTATTAGGGGAAAAAATTCCTTTTGATAATCTACCTGCATCCAAACTTAGTCTGCCTGCCAAGTCGTCACAATCATTGTTTAATGGAAAGGCTTCCCCTAAAGGGAGCAGGTGTGATTGGAACCAGTTCAAGTGTGAAGGAGCTGACGCTTCCTTTGGCAAGCTCCGGCCTTTCTTCTCACTCTTTTTTCTACCACATCCTGCAGGTGCCCAGTGGCCCCCCACTGGGGAACTGCATCCAGGTCTGCTCCCTGGGGACATTTCTCAAAACTGTACTTATTAAAAATTTAGGTCACTGTTTTCTGCCTATCAAGAAAATTTTGTTAAAATGTTGGGTGTCCCAGCAGTTGAATTATTATCACTCCCGTGCCTGGTTCTTTCCTCCAAAGGATTCTCTGTAACAGAATCTTTGTCCCAAAGAAGGAGTAGAGTTTCCAGTACTGAAGTAGTCCACTTTTGGATGCTTTCTGGGTAGAGGACCCTGACAAGGTTCCCTTCAAAATTATATCATCTGGTTGAAATGGACATCGCCTTGAGGGGTCACCGGCCCACAGAGAGGTGATTGAACGGGAGTAGACATTAGAGTACAGGAATGATGACTTGGCTGACACATACCAGTGCTGACTAAACAATGACCAAATATTAATAAGAAGAAGTGTTACAAATTATTACTATCAGTTTTTTCTCTAATACCTGTTCTTTGAAAGAAAATAAGATGGGTGGGAAATTTCAGGTAGGAGCAAGGCCTGTATTAGTAGTCAGGGTTTTTCAGAGAAACAAAAGCAGTCGGATGGATGGATAGATAGATAGATAGATAGATAGATAGATAGATAGATAGATAGATAATAGATTATTTCAAGGAATTGGCTTTACACAACTGTGTTTTGGACTGGTAGTCAGGTTGGAACTCTCTGGCAGAGCTGATGCTGCAGTCTTGGGCAGAATTTCCTCTTCTTCAGGAAAACCTCACTTTTGCTCTGAAGACCTTTCAACTGACTGGATGAGGACCACTCATCTTATTGAGGAAAATCTCCTTTACTTAAAGTCAACTGATTGTAGCTATTAAGCATATCTACAAAATACCTACACAGCAATACCTACTATTTGATCGAATAACGGGTATGGTAACCTAGCCAAGCTGACATGTAAAACCAACCATCACAGGGCTTAAGCATGACTTGTAAGACTAAGGATGTGTTAGGCAAGGTTTCGAATGAATGGTTGTGTTGCATTATCTCCATACCTTCACACATCTGCTATAAATAAGTGATACTTTAGGGAGGGCCGGGACAAGAGACTCAGGTTAGATCTGAGTAAAGAGAAGAGGTTAACCACTGGAGGAGAAACATGAAGGATTTGGAGGATGCAGCAAATTCAAGAAATAAAATAAAGAGTTATTTCAAAGAAAAGATCAGAGCCCAGGAGTCCCCCTGGAGGATTCCCATGAGTATTCATGGGATGGTTTCAAACCATTTTTATTTAAGCATCCAAGAAAGAGTGACCTCACACTAGTGGAAGATTTGGGGATAGATTTGTTACCCAGAGAAGTGACACTTAAGTTACATAGAGAAGAATAAACTTGATGAATGAAACAGTGCTGCTTCCATCTGTAATATTTGCTTCTCTTATGTTGATTCCTTTCTTTTTTTTTAAGATTTTATTTATTTGTTTGACAGAGAGATAGAGAGAGAGCACAAATAAGCAGAGCATCAGGCAGAGGGAGAGGGAGAAGCAGGCTCCCCGCTGAGCAGGGAGCCCAACATGGGGCTCGATCTCGGGACCTGGAGATCATGACCTGAGCCAAAGGCAGATGCTTAACCGACTGAGCCACCCACGGGTCCCATGTGTTGATTCATTTCTTTGGTATATGAATTATTTCTTAAATTTAGGATGTAAAACCAGATATCGCCACATCAACAACTGATCAAAATTAGCATCAATTTTCCTATTAATTTATTAAACTCTGCAGACTTGAATAAGACATGTGGCTTATTAGGAGGAGAAAGAGCTAACATCTGTTGTATGCTTAGGACATGCCAAGCCACCTCACTAATCTCCTTACTCTCATTTTCTCCTCAGAAGGGCTCTTTAAGTTGGGTATAATTATCTTGATGTTGCATATAAGGAAGCAGGATTGAGGAGGTTAGAGATAATACCAATGATAAATGGAAGTATTCAAAATGAACTTAGGTCTCAGTGTAGGGCCTCCAAAGTCCAAATTCTCAACCAATGTACTGAGGTGCCATTCCAGAGACGGTTGTTTCTGGAAGAGTTCCCACATGTGTTCCTTGGTGCCTTGGCATGCAATCGACCGGCCTTCGGGACAACCTGGGAAGATCAGGAGAATTTGGAGCTGGAGCTGGAACTGGGGTGCTAGGCCAGGAACCCTGCATCAGCTAGATCAAGCACCATCTTCATCAAGAACATGTTGCTTTCCAGTCCTCAAAATATATATATATATGTATATATATATATAAAAGCATCATTTTAGATCATTCATTCCAGGCATCTCTTAGATAACCTAGTGACTGCTTTTCCTAAATTAGCAATTATGATCAAAAGGACTCAACGTGGTTTATGGTTGGTTTGGTGACTGAGATTTGCTCACAGTGCAGAGGACTCCCCATTTAACATGAAGATCGCCTTATTAGTGGGGCCAACTTCAGGTTTAAGTAAGATAAATGTTCTCTGAATAAGTGGCCTGGGGCAAAGTGAACTAATTTTTAGACTGTTTCATCTTAGGCTGCCTATAGAAGTCTAGTCATAAATCAGAGCCTATCCTTACTGGAATTCTTTATAAAGGTAGATAAATAGGACATAAGCATCAGGTTCCATTATATTAGGTAGTATAATCCAAAAATCAGAACATAAAGGGTCTTCAAGTGTTATCAAATCTATTAAGTCCAAAATAGTTCATTGATGACCAATTTCCACGTGCTTAAATGGTGCAACTGCATCTTAGCTTATGTGAAAATCAATGCAAAGACATGAATCACCAGAGAGTATGCCGGAGCCTTCCAAAGACAATTTGTAATTAGCAAACCATTGATCCAAATAGACAAGACCCTGAAAGCTACAGAGATCAGGCAAGTGAAAAGCCAGAGTCCCTGTCCTTTACAATTAATCATTACTGCTCTGCTCCCTCCCAGCACCACATAAGGGACTTCCATCCAGAATGTAATGTTGGCATTTCAGTTGATTTGGGGTGATAACTCAACTGTGGCACCAAAGAGAAATATATATGGTATTAAAGGGAACTCATTACATAACTTGCACATGCTCCATTTTAAGGCCAGCCCCATTATCATTAATATTTCCCAGTATCTTTTTTTTTTCCACCAGACCATATTCTGGTCAATATTATATAAATCCAAAGGAAGGTTATAATTCATAGAATCACAGAATCTTGGAATGAAAGGAAGAGGTCATTTCGTCTAACCACTTCATATACAGAGGTGATGAGGCAACTTGTCTCAAGTACTGAGTGGAAGATACGAGGCTAGAATCATGGTTTCATTCTCATATGGTGTACTTCCCACCACGTCTTACAGACTAATAGCACAAGAGGTTTAACCTGGTGGTCTGAATCTTTTATCTTAAGGTAATTGATCTAACTTTTAATTATACCACTCTCCAAAAAGAACTATGACCTTCTCTAAGAGAAGGCTCTAGTTAAGCCTGGAAACATGCCATGAGCCTGACATGCATTTGTAGTTTGTAGACTAACAAAGAGTTCCCCTCTTCTTTTTTTTCCATATTCAAACAGATTCCACCAGAGGCCAAACTTTCTACTGTTCACTAATATCCATTTTCCCTCTTGGGAAGTTGTGCTTCATCATCTCTTGGAAGATAGGCAATGTCATGACTACTTCCTGGTCAGTTAGGGGTCTTGTTGATTGCAGTCAGAAAGGACACGTGTCACATTTAGGCCAAATCATTTTATTGCTGGTGTGAGACCCTGAACCTTGCCCTTTCCCTGTCTTTCTAATCCAGACCCTATATATCAAAATAGCCTGTCCATCCGCATGGTCCCTGAGTGACTCTAATGAGCAGAGCTAACCAGTATTGGGTATGTAGTGTGAGCCATTGATCTTTTGGGGGTCATTTGTTACAGCAAAATTACCAGTCCTATCCTGACTAATACAATAGTATTTGACCAAATCAAGCTTTTCTTGATTTGTTATGGGATTTGAAACATGTACACCCACACTCACAATTTAGCTAGGCAAAGAAACGTGTTGAATGATGCACACTCAGGCAAGATAAGAATCATTACTTTTTTGTGTATATACCTTGAAAGTGCAATGGAACTCATTTATTCATCTAATATAATATTATTGCATACTTTTGGAAACTAACTTGACTACAGAAAATTATTTATCTGGATTATAATTACATATATAACCAGGGTCATTAACATATGATTTTGTGTATAAGTATGATATGTCTTTAAAAATCAGTGTAAGTAGCGTTGAGAGTAAAACTAATTTGGGGAGGGGGAAACTGAGTGTGGAGCCAGCAATTCCACAATAGTTACCTGAGAACACTATGGGGATAATTATTATTGAGTCAGTCAAATATTCCAGCAGCCTGGTCACAGCAGGAATCAATGCATACCTCTGTTTTCAATATCAAGGGATCATCTCAAAATCATCAACATTTGTGAAGTGTGTAAATGCAAAATAGCTTGAGTTTAACCCCTCAGGGGCCTTGGTAGGATTCCCTTGGCACTTTTTTTTTCAAAATAAAATACAACTTTATTCAGATTAAAGCAACATTGTGATCTTTGTAAGAAAAAATGGTCTTAACCCAACATCTTTTCTGAGAAGCAGAGGGGGATCTTTTTAAAACTCCATTTCTTTAGTATAAAATAGAAATACAAATATAATTACACACTTTTGCCTCTTTCTCTCTCTCTGTCTCATTCTCTCTTTCACACTCCTGTTCTCCACTCCTTATAAGGTACCTCTTGCTTCACCAGACAAATCCTGTCATGGGGAAACAACACCAGGTGCCTAATGGATACGTTTATATCAGATTTCTTCATCTTTGAACCTAATAATCATTGAGCTGTTTTTGAAGCAGTGGGCCAACCAGAGCCCAAAGACCAGTGGTCAGAAATTCCAGAGGTTCCAGGACACTTCTCGGCAGAGCAGAAACTTCCCAGAAAACTAACTGAAGCCTCTAGCATGTAGAGCAGCGCACCACAGTATGTGGTCCCCGGATCTGCAGCATGAGCATCTGTGAGTTGGTTGGAAATTCAAAGGCTCAGGCCCCATTCCAGACCTACTAATTCAGAATTCTTAGAGAAGGGCCCAGGGCTATGTGTTTTAACAATTTCTCCAACCAAAGTTTGAGAATAACTTGTGTAGAGTTTCTAGTCAGCCTCCATGCATTTCTGTGCATTTCTACTTTCATCTGGAACTCAGATAGCGGGCATCTTTAGGACCAGCAGATATCTGAGTGCACATTATTCAGCTCTTCTGAAGCCTCTGTCCAATTAGAACCTATTGATGGCAGTACTGATAGTGGCTTCTGTTTTGTAGGTTGAAGAAATGCCAGGCAATTGCCTTTTCTTAGATAATTCCAAGATTAACAGGCTCACGTTGCTCAGATTAGCAGCACTTCCCACCCTGCAGCCAGCTAGAGAGGGAACACGCTGTCCTCTCTGCGGGCCAAGGGGCTCGCTTCCCAGCCATCAGTTTGGGCAGGAGAGATGCTGATCAACATAAGTCACTGCCTGTTCCCAGATTGTCACCATTACCCAACCAGTGAGACATTCCGTCCTGGTGCTCAAGCAATGCTCTGCTGGTTTGCCTGGCTCGAGCTGTGGATGGGCAACTGCATCACCAATTGCAAAGGACATTTTGTTCAAAAGGGAGCAGGCAGACAGGGAAAATCCTTCCCACCTGATTTCAGAAGGAAATGTCAGTGCAGTAAAGAGGTCATTCACAGAGAGCAGGAGTGAGATGAGCAAGAACCTTCTTATACATCCCGTGAAAATCCAGCTGGACTTGGAAGTACTTAACGTGTTTCCCAGGGAAGGTCGCCATGGGGACACCTGTCCTCCTGGGGAGAAGGAGAGTGGTGGGAGAAGCTACCTTCATTCCATCTTACTCCATTTTACACTGTCTGAATTTTTGTTTTATGCAATTTGGAGCTAGTGTCAGTGTGCATAAGTTGCAGGAAGGCTTCAAAAGGAAACAGGTAAATGTAATGAATAGCTGCCCTCAGTAGCAAGAACACCTTCCACAGTGGCAATAGATTCCACTCCAAAATCTGCCACAGGCAGTGATAGCAATACAGGTGAACATAGGTTCTCCCTCTCTTAAAGAAAATAACATGAAGACATTTTTACATGATAATTGTTTGAAAAGAATGTTGCTCATTTTAAAGCCTCTGGCCATAAGATAAAATAGAATCCAAGTGTTCAAATATGCAAACGTGACCCTCCTAAAATACCCAATTTTGCCCAGTTCTGTTAAAATGGCTTAATTCTGTCCAACCCCATCAGATGAGATTCAGAATGGATGTACTAGAAACAATAGCAAAAAATGTTTTGCTACAAAAGTAGCAATGGCAAAAGTCTGGTTCCGTCTCCAGCCTCTCAAAAAAAATTACCCAGGCTGCCCATTATAACACCTGCTGCTCACAATGAAAGCCCAAGCCAAACAACTCATGCCCTTCCATCCAAATATCCAATCTACCCGCAGAGAATTCAAGCTGTCCAGCCACACACCAGCTGCTTGCTTAGTCACTGCAGAATGCTCAACTTCCACTCTCTCATCTCTCCTCATGTTTGTTCTCTCAGTTTCCCTCCCCTCCACCTCTTCCATGAAAAAAGAGTTGTTAACACAGTCTAAGAGTCCCCCAAGAACCCTTGAACCAAGACTTGGGGTGCTTTGAGCAAGGAACATAGAATTTTGACCTTCCTTTTCACCCTCCCCTTCTACTTCCCGTATGATACTAAACTGACCATTTATAAAATATAAAGGAGAACCAGCAGGCTCTAACCAGTGCTTAGGGACAACCGTGACTCTTTGATTAGACAACTCACGGAATGGGATGAGCTATGGTCCAACCTCACTAATCTACCTTTATCCTATTTCCCAATTACAAGACGAAGGAATGGCTTTGATGATCTCAAAAACCACATTAGGAAGTTCCATTGTCTTTTTTGCCATTTGGCTTTCTCAGTGCTTAAGTCACAGATATAGTTTTCTGCTTTGCCTTGTCTTGAGTCATGCCTTATCCTACCTTATAGATGTATTTTAAAAATAACACAGATAAACCTTAAAAAACTAATTGTATTTTCTCATGAAAGTGTATTTTTATTTCAGGGGCTCTTTGACTTTATTGGTGATTGATTATTGGATAGTGTGGTTCTTAACATTTTAACTTTAAATGCATTCTCTTTGTGCAATGACACACACTGGTCTGGCAAACCCAGATGCTTATAGGGCCTTCAGCATTGATCTTTACTGATATAGAACTTTATGATTCTGTGTTATAAATAATCACTCCTAGCTAATCATGTTTGCATGCCAACATGGTGGCTTTCTGATAGCTGTCATAATGCACCATGGGACTTCCCTATCCGTGCCCTTATCTGGGAAAGCTCCACCAAAGGGAGCTGAAATGCAGTGCTAGCTTTACTGGCCAAGCCAGGTAGCCCAGTGGAAGGACAGCCCTTAAAATTCAACTCTTCAGAGCAGGGGGTCTTTTTTGCAGTTGATACAGAGATTCTGTATATGCAGAGGCCCCTGGACCTGAAACATCCTTATTCTAGCCTTTAGCAAGTGCGGTTCTTTTCCACCTTTCAGATCTCACCCCTCAGAGAAGCTCTCACTGACCATCGTATTTAAACCCCTTCCTCATTCCAAGCACACACTCTTTCCGTGATACTCTCTGTCATCCACTATGTAATTCTTAGCAAAACAAAGCAATGATAAGTTTGTGGCAGATTTTATTACTGACCAGTTTTCTTACCCTTCCCTGTATCCAGGGACTTCTCTGTGTGACTTTCCAGTCTCTTCTCACTTGGCCCTTGTTATTCCCCTTAACCAATAGAATGAGGCAGACGTATATTCAAAAATGCACATTTCAAGTCTCTGTTTGCATTAGTTTAATAGCATCCCAGTGGCCAAATCAAATTACATGGCCAATCCAAAAGTCAACAGGAAGGGAGGTGGAAGGAAATGCAAAAATACCTGGCAAAAGGTGTAGTCAGGGAGGCGTAAGCAACAGGTGCCAATAACTCAATATACTGCATTGGGCAATTTCCACCGATTACGTGTGGTTTCCTGGAACACTGTTTTGAGAAGTGTTCCGAAGTTTCAAGGGAGCTCATTTCAGTTTCAACTGGACTTATTGAAAGGTGGGCCATGATTAAAATTTGCCATGCCTCTCACAGTCTACCATATATCTGATGACATAAGCAAAAAGCTGTAGAGAGAGTTAGAATCAGATTAGGGGAATCAAGAAAGCAAATATTTGTCAACGATCCCAGAGCTTAAGAAACATCACTGGTCAGTAGCTCTGTCTAGTGTACTATAGCACTTATTTGTTTTCCTTTTCACTGTTCTAAAGTCTGTATTTGGGAGACCACTGGCTGTATTTGTTATAGCAAGATACCTATGTTTCCCTCTCCTAAGAACTGAGAATACTAAGGAGCATAGAAAGGTGGCAGATCAGTGCGGCGAAGGGTGGGGGATGCAAATGTTGGGCTAAAAGGAGCTTAATTTTTTGCAAGGCTAACTCTGGAATTGGTTTCAAAAAGTCCATTGTTTTTCTCCTATAACTTGGGTTCATCAAAAGATTTCTCCTGTGTGGGCTCCTTATTAAAGTTTGTTGATAATTTGCTTAAAAGCCTAAGAAAATGGCCGGCATAGAAGTGTTGGCTTATAGCTTTATTTCTATCACACCACTATTTGAACACCCACAGGAAATCTATTGTCTACTCCCCAAATTGTCTAAACCTTCAAGTACCATCAAGTTGTTTGTTTTTATTTAATGTCTGTCTCTAATAAAAAGTCTGCATAATTGGAAATGCTGAGCTTCTGGTCTGGAGGAGCTACAGATTCCCTACTCACTGTAGTGGCTTTTGTATATGCTGAGGAAAGCAGCCTTTCCATATTTTTGTTTTCCGAGAAAGACAATGTATTTGACCAACTACAGATGGTCTCTGACTTAAGATATTTCAACTTGAGACTTTTTGACTCTACAATGGTGTAAAAGTGATTCAAATTCCACAGAAACTGCACTTTGAATTTTGAACTGTGATCTTCTCCCTGGCTGGTGATAATGCAGTACAATCTTCTCTCCTGATGTTGGGCAGTGGCCCCAGCCACAGCTCACAGTGAGCCACGCCATCATGAAAGTAAACAATCGATACACTTCCAACCATTCTGTTCCCATTCTACCATTTGGTTTTTCACTCTCAGTACAGTATTCAATCAATTACCTGAGGTATTTAACACTTTATTATCAAGTAGGCTTTGTGTTAGATGATTTCCCCTAACTGTAGGCCAAGGTAAGTGTTCTGAGCATGTTTAAGGTAGGCTAAACTAAGTTCTGATATTCGGTAGATAAGGTGTATTAAATGTGTTTCAATGTATGATATTTTCAACGTATTCACTCATAATGGGATTATCTGGACATAACCCCATTGTAAGTTGAGGAAGACCTGTATAGTGATTATAGTTGCCATTATAGAGGAAAGGAGCAGAAGGAAAATTAAATCAAGAACAGCCCTGTAGCATCGAGTTCAGAAACCATTGACATAGTAAAGGGATGACTTCATCTCCTTTCTCCTGCACACCTGTACTCCTCATTTCAGTGAATATGGTCACTGTCTGCCCAGTTTCCCTAGACAAACCCAAGAGTCATTCTTAATGTTCCTTCTTCCTCAAACTTTAGGTCCAAGCAGCTTCCAAGTCAAGCCAATTCCATTTTCTCAAGAGGTTTCAGATTTGTCATGTGTCTCTCTCTGTCCATTCCCACCCTCCGAGTTGAGATCATCCCACCTTTTATCCAAGTTATTGCCTAGTCTCCTAACTGGTCTCCCAGTTCCCAGTCATGCTCACCCAACTGGAATCCATTTTCCAAACAGCCAAAGTGATTTTCTTTTTTTCTGTTTTTTGTTTGTTTTCTGTTTTGTTTTGTTTAGAGAAGGAGAGAGATGGGTGGGGAGGAGGAGGGACAGAGGGAGAGAGAGAGAATCTTAAGCAGGCTTCACACCCAGTATGGAGCCCAATGCAGGGCTCGATCTTACAACCCTGAAATCATGACTTGAACCAAAATCAAGAGTTGGATACTTAACCCACTGAGCCACCGAGGTGCCCCCAACAAAAGTGATTTTTCTAAGGAAGAGTTCTGATCACGATGCTTGCCTGAATGTTTCAACCTTGCCACCATTCTTAAAAATAAATGAAATTCTATAACTTGGCTCCCAAGATTACCTACCATGTCTCTTTTCTGGCCACTCTCTCTACATGATTCAGAAAAATTTTTGGTTCTCTGAACCCACTGTGCTCTTTCCAAGATTTTGCTTAGATTATTCCCTCATCCTGAAATACTTCTCACTCGCCATCACCTGGCTCATTCCTATCAAGTCATGGCACAGGCTTCCCTGTATCCATGATGCCCTAAGATGGGTTGGGTGACTCTGTTACATGCTTTCTTGAAGCTTCTCCTGTGGAGCTCTGGCCACACTAAATTGATAATTGCAGTCTATCTGATATGAGGACCCTATTGTACTGGAAGCTCCAGGGTGGCAGTGTCTGTGCCTGGCTTGTTTATGATTGTATTTAGCCATCTAGCAAATTGTTTAGCACATATTAGACATTCAATAAACACTTTTGATTTGAATAGAATAAATATGGAATGCTGGAGGTCCATATCAACTTACCTCATGTCTTAAGAACTTGTCCATAAACTGTTATTTCAACAAAGTGATAGAGCCAAAAGTCTAGTACCAGGATGCCTGGACTTGAATCCCATTTATGCCGTTTACTAGCATGTGACCTTGGGCAAGTTATCCTAAACCTCCAATTCCTCATCTTCAAATGGGAGTAATAATACTTACTTAAGGTAACAACCTAGGGTTGTTATACATTAGGCATCCTTATTAAGCACCCAGTACAATGTCTAGCTTAATGAGTGCTAAATAAATAATAGTCTTATTGCTATCAGAAATAGGATCGCCAGTGGAATTGAATACAGATAGTACAAAAAGTGTTGGGATTTAAGAGGGAGAAGGAAAGAAACTTGGGAAGCTGGATGGAATAGGAGAACACTGGAGTAATAGTGTTGGTGTAGCTCTTAATCTTGTACTAAGCTTTGATATACAACTAAGGTTCCATTTGAGTTTACTCTGTGCCCCCCTCAGATTCAAATATGCAAGTGTATTTCTGGAAGGCCTATCAACTTCAGGTTGGACTCTTTTTGACTGGTGACAAAAGTGCAACTCACACAGCTTAAGCACTGAAATGAATTTATTGTTTTATGTAACTACAGTAGAGAAATAACTGGCTTCAAGCAGAGCTTGAGCCCATGGCTCTAAAATGTCACCAAGGGCCCAGTTATTTTCATATCTAATTCCAAAAATGACTGCCAGAGGCTCTCCATGGTACTTCATGTGCCTTCATGTTCAACAGAAAAGAGGAAGCCTTTATCTGAGCATTCAAGCCAAAGTCCTCACGGTTTCATTCTCATGGATCCAGGAAATGGCGCATGACTCCAGCAGTCCCAGTGAGAGCTGATACTGGGATATTTGTGTATCCTTTAATCAATTCACTGTGATTAGGGAGACAGGTTATACTATTTGCTTAAACTAATCTGAACCCTCTAGTGAAACTGGAATTAGGGTTAATCTCCTTAAACTACACGGTTGAAAATAAGGGAGGAAAGTTTTTTTCCAAAAACCTTAGAAGTAGTATTACCATAAAAGAGAGGGAATGGATGCTTGCCAGCAAATAATGGTGCTTGAAGGACCTTGGAAAGGACCTTATCTTCAATGATGAGAGAAACCAGGCTTTAGAGCTTCATCCCAGGACCACACACTGTGGAAGGCAAGGGTGGAAAGCAAGGAGGGTATCATTTTGCAGGAGGGGTAGAGGCTCTCCCTTAAAGGCTGTCACAATAACCATACCAAAGAAGAAAATCAAGGATCTAAAAGGTCATCCAAATTGCCCTAAAAAGATCAGTTTGGAGCTCAGATCAAAAAATTCTGACTTCAAAATAACATGGCCCTGCAGAGTTGCATAAATTGAGGACCCACTTGAAATAACCAAACTTCACAGCCTTTAGAAAACGTTAAAACAATAAACCCGAAAGTAAATTGATAGGTTCATGTAAGCAATGTACCTATAATAGATACAACTACACATAGTATCTTCCAACCGATTGCATCCATGGGATCAAAGACAATAGTGGGATCTCATGAATCCATAAGCCTCAAAGCTGTTTTTCCATTTAAATGTGTAACTCTTTTTTTTTGGTAGCGTGTGAACTTCTTGTATTTATTTTTAGGCACTCTGCACTGAGCTGCTTGCATCATGTCAATGTTTGCTGTGCTAACTTTACATCTAAAGGTTATTCAACACACTGAGATCTGAAAAAAACACTCACATTTTTACCTCGAAGAAACTGTACTTGGATTCTGCTATATGTTCTAATGGTGTTAAATGTCAAAAAATACTGGAAATACAAGTATTGGGAAATGGGCTGCAACTGCTGCCCTGGATGTCTTATACAGCTAAAGGGTACGAAGATGCCAGGCGCTGCAGCTCAGGGTCGGCAGTCTGGCAGATTTTGAAGAGGAATCCAAATTGGAAGATAGGAAAATAAGTTAGTGATCATTTATCAGTGCCTGCAATTCAGCTGGTACTAGTCCTACACAAAAGAGGCAGGGGCAACTGAGTGAAGACCTGAACAAACAAAGTAACAAAATTTTGAATAGTAACACTGGCTCTTGGTTCAGTGTACCAAGCACTCATTTAATGCTCATGGCAACCCTGGAAAATAGGGATATTATCTCACTTCTGGCAATGGGACAGGTGAAGTTACTGGCTGCAAGGTAGCATGTGCCATTCTCAGAGATGGCACAAGTCAACTCTTACTGGCTTTCTGTTGAGTGAACTTTCAATTCTAACTCGTGGATCAGCAATAAGACCTTCTGTGTCTGTCACTGGTGAAAGTAATCCCCTTAGTCCTCTCTGCATTTCTTCCAATGCTTCAAAGCTTCGGCAAGATCCTGTTGTAACTGCTTTTTCAGTAATGCAACCAATGGCTCGTAAGTCAGGAGAAAGACAAACCCACTCCTCTCTACCTTATTTAAAGACTTTGAGAAAGCAATGGTGAGTTGGGGAACACCCACAGCTAGAAACATTTCAATCAACGCTTCATACACACACACACACACACACACACACACACACACACACGTGTGCACACATGCGCGCGCGCACACACACACGCGGGGGTTGCATACTCTATCAAGGAAGGAGAGGAAGCAAGTTTGAAAATGAACTTTAAAATGCCTTCTTTGTTTAGAAATCATACTGACTCGCTTTTTATGTTTCTACCTAAGATTAGGAGATGCTTGTAGTTCAGTGTTTGGGAAGAGAAAAGACTAAAATGCTGTTTGTTTTTAATGAGACAGTAGATGTTATTAGTATATTATAATTAAAATACATTGTTACATTACAATTACCTTATGATTTAATAATAATGTAATCAGATAAATATTATCACAGAAAAGCCATATTTTGAATCTGGATGGCCAACTTATGACCCTATACAGACATGAGACTTAGTGCCTGGGTGTGTTTTCCAATTTACAGTCACAAAGTTACCAGGCAATCATCTAGATTGGGGTCTGCAAACTATGGCCCACAGGCCAAATCCAGCTGGCTGTCAGCTTTTATCCTTTGATTATAACACAACCACATTCATTTGTTAGCATACCGTGTCTGGATGCTTTCAGGCTACTGTGGCAGAATTGGGTAGTTGTGACAATGACTTGTATGGTCTATAAAGTGAAAACTCTTTATCATCAGGCCCTTTACAGAAAAAGTTGCCAGCATCTGACCTAGATTATGTGACAGCGTTTAATTTTCTTTTTTTTTTTATCTTCACGGGCATGCCTCACCATAATTAGGCTGGCATATCATAATACAAAAAAATGATAAAAACCATCCTATATCTATTATTTTGCTACCTTTGAAATAATCTATGAGCAGGAATATTCTGTTTCCCTTTACCCAGACCTGCTGGCGACTTGATTTAATTTAACTGACATTTGAACACCTACTGTGTTCCCAAAATAGAGATTCTTACTCTGAGATGTTAACACTGCTCATGAAGAAGGACCGAAGTGATATCTATGATTGGGGAACAAGACACGATGGAAACTCTTCCCCACTCTTTGAAAACCCAGAACTATTGGATGAGCTGATAAATAAATGTTTTCTCTCCTTTGCTACCCAGATTGATTAGGAACAAAACTGCAGAGTATCACTTGCCATCAGTGATGATACCCAACG
Organism: Callorhinus ursinus; assembly: GCF_003265705.2. Taxonomy (NCBI): domain Eukaryota; kingdom Metazoa; phylum Chordata; class Mammalia; order Carnivora; family Otariidae; genus Callorhinus; species Callorhinus ursinus. Next base: position 124,537,097 of record NW_027397063.1, on the reverse strand, counting down.
TGCCCTTCCAGTGCCACTGCTAAGTTCTTTTAATATTTGAATAGTACATTATTACCTTATGACAATACCAAATAATTTTAACTCCCTTCTTGCAAAGACTCCAATTATAACCCAATTCCTTTCAGATTAAATACACTTTGATAGCAATTTCCTTATACCAAAAAATATAGCCCAAAATAATGGGCTGTGAGTATAGTTTCAATGCTAATAAGAGGCAGTTTAACAGCCTCAAGAAGTTCATTCTGACTACATTTTCATTGCAGTGATAAACAGCATATAATGCCCCTCAATTATAGCTTTAATGTAAAAAAATGAAGTTATAAGACAATTTATCCCAACTAAATTGTAATTTCATTCCTGAGATGTTGCCCTTTTAATAAATAAAAACTCCACTTACCCATTCCATTGTTCTCAGGTTGGGTTTTGACAGTGAGATCGATTATGGGAAAAAAAGAATTACAGATGAAATCAGTCCCACCACTATAAGTAAATTAGTGAGAGTTTGTTCAAGCCACCTTGAACACTTCTCTCCCCTTTTCTCTCAGAGAGCATTAGAAAATAAAATGTTATTGATGATTGCAACTTTAAGCAGAATCATGGATTCCAGCTGACTATGAGCAATGAAGCAAAGGAACACGTGAGGGAAGTCCTTGAGTCATATGCTAAAGTTCATTTTTTTGGACTTTATTGGAGTATACATACATTCAGAAAAGTGCACCTCTTACCAGTGTACAGCCCTATGAATGCTCACCAACAGACAGAGGAAGCCGTCAAGCAGATCAAGTAGCAGAACATTAGCAGCACCCCAAAGCCAATGATGACCTCTCCTCAAGGATAACCACTCCCAACTTCTGACCATGTCCATTAACTTTGCTAGTTTGTACTTTATATAAAGGAAATCAAACTTTTGTGACCGGTTTCAATGACTCCACATTATGTGGGCAACAGCCATCCATATTGTATATGTGTGTGTTTCATTCTATAGGATGTGTCTCAATGTTGTTTCCATGGATGAACTTTTTTTATTATTTTAATGCACTTGATCTTAGCCAAAAGGCCAAGAAGCGATAATTTTAATGATTATGGATTTATTTATTTCTAGTAATGCAAAAACACAACAAGAACACCAAACCTATGGGGCGCCTGGGTGGCTCAGATGGTTAAGCGTCTGCCTTCGGCTCAGGTCATGATCCCAGAGTCCTGGGATCGGGTCCCGCATCGGGCTCCCTGCTCGGTGGGGAGCCTGCTTCTCCCTCTGCCTCTCTCTCTCTCTGTCTCTCATGAATGAATAAATAAAATCTTTAGAAAAAAAAAAAAACCAAACCTATGATTTCGAGGAAGCTTAGAGCAAAACGAACTTTAAGAAGATGGTTGCAATCCTGTACACGAAATGTTCATAGCAACTTTATGGGTAAGCTCAAAATACTAAAAATAACTTGTTTTAGTCAACTCAGGCTAATCAACTACATGACTTCATCTGAAGCCGAGATGTCACATCCAAATGCCATCGTGTTGGGGGTTAGGACTTCAGCATACGAATTTGGGGAGGACATGAACATGCAGTTCAAAGCACAACTCAAATGCCCCGAGATAAGCAAATGGCTGGACCAACTCTGTCATATCCATACAGTGGGGTACAAATTAGTAATAAAAAGCAATGAAGATTGACATATGCAACAACCTGGATAGACTTAAAAGGGCATGGTGCTTAGGAAGAAATGTTAATCATAAAAGGTTACATATTGTATGATTCCAGTGACATAACATTCTCACAATGACAAAACTATAGACATGAACAGATTAGCAGATTAGTGGATGCCGGGGGTGAGGATGAGGGAGAGGGCCGTGGTGAGCTGGGAGTGGGTACAAGTACAAAAAGTATCCCCTGTCTATCTAAACTTCAAATTTAACTGAGTGCCTTTTATTTTAGTGGGAAATCTTGTTCCCATATTCTAATCCTCATACAGATCTGTGTTAATTGCTTTTCTGAACACAGCTCTCGCTTCTCTGGGTCACTGGAACCCTTTCCATAGTGCCCTTTGGAACTCACTGTTGTACATCACCCAAATCTCCAACATCCTCCATCTCTTCTCATTTATTGTGTTTTTCAAATTGAGACCTGATTCTCTCCAGGGGACACCATTTCCCCTGCACCCTTTTCTTTCCCACCCCTTGTATACCACCAGGCTGGTTGGGAGGTGGGAGCCCTCATTTAATCCCTGACCGCATCAAACCCTTCTGCCTCCCACTCTCTAGCTTGAATCCCTTGTCATAAGATTACACTACAGACCACTCTTTCTTACTCTAAGCATGTATGGGCTAATGGGTCATCCTCTCTCATTCTTTGAAGAATTTAGTTTCTAGCACAGTGTCATTTACTGCAAAGCCACTTCTATCACAATCCTTAGTTATTTAAATATCTGTGCAGATGAGAATTTCAAAATCCTGTTTTCTCATTTCTTTAAACTCTTCTCCACACTATTTCAGCCATCCCCTCTTGAAGTCCCGGTGCCTTAGACCTCTTAGTTAGCAAAATGTGTAACCTCTTCTTAATTCACCTCTCTCTGCTCACCATCTTCAGGCTTTCCAGCTGACATCCTCTACTACTCCAGCTCAACATGGGCATATACAACCCATCGATCCCCGACCTTTCAAACTGCCTCTTAGCTCTTTACACCCCCACTTCATTTCTTATCCAAGGACAATTCTAAAGCCAATTGTTAGAATTGCTTCTTTGCATATGCCCTTATCTCCTTTATGCTCTCTTTTTGGCAAACTCACTTGAAAAAATGCAGCACTAGTCAAATCCCACTCTCCCTGTATGCTCACCCACACCCATGAAACTAAATGAAGCTGGAAACAAACACAGGACTGCTCACTTGCCTCCTTTTGAATTCCTGTTCACTCTCCACAAGAGTCCTTAAAGTGGCTGGACAATCATACTACCTGTCCCCAGTCCATTCACCTTCCTGCTTTCCCAGGTGACTGTTTTGCACTTTCCACTCTCTCCTCAAATACCTGACAGGTCCTCCTTTGTTCTCACTCTCATTTTACGGAGGAAGTAGAGGCGATCAGATGAGAAGCTCTACACATTCTCACACCCACGCCCACCACCTACTTGCATCTGTGTCATCTAACTCTGCCTTCTTGTCTGTTACCGAATGAATGTCCCCTCTGCCAGGAAAGGCCAATCCCTTCCCTTGTGTACTTGATCCTATCTGCTTTCATCTACTTGAGAACATTACTCTAGAAATTTCCTCTCTTTCTCCTACAGCAACAACTCCTGTCCCAAGTGTTTCTCATCATCTCATAAATATCTAAAGAAAAAAAAAAACCCACCTCTTAACCCACTTTTCACTCCAGCCAGCACCTTCTTTCTCCCCTTCTCTTTACCGCCCATCAAGTATCTATACTCATAATCCCTAATTGTTCTCCTCACATTATCTTTGAACTCCTCTGGCAAGGTTTTACCCTCATCACTTGATGGAAGCAAAGCTCTTGTCAAGGTCAAGAAGGACCTTCTCAATCCAATGATCAAATGTCAATCCTTATTTTACTTATCTGTCAACAAAACTTGTTACATTTGATCTCTCATTACTTCTTAAAGCATTTTCTTCCCTCTGTGGCCACTTGGTTTTCTTTCTACATTACTAGCTACTTATTCTCCATCTCCTTTGGTAGGTCTTCTTCATCTATCCAACCTCAAGAATCCTGGAGTGCCTCAAAGTTGAGCCTTTGGAATCCCTTTCTCATTGCCTGAGGAATCTCATCTGACTAGGTTCTGATAACAAATTTCTGTCTCCAGCCAGACTTCTCCACTGAAGTCTCGACTCATTATTTCTGAGAACCTTCTCAGATTTTCACATGACTACCTAATAACCATCTCAAATTTAACATGTCAAAACTTTGCTCCTGATCAGACTGCCACTCCCCCTTTAAAAATCTGTACCTCCCACACTCTTTTGTTTGCTAAGGCACACAATCTTGGAGTCATACTTGATCCATCTCCTTTTTCTTACCATATTTCTTCTCAATCAGCATATCTTATTGACTCTACTCTCAGAATGTACCTATAATCCAGTCACTTCCTATTTTTTACTGCTACCAATCTCATCTCATTTACTGCAATGGTTTCCTAATGAGTCTTCCCACATCCATTGCTTTCCCCTACATTTTGTTCTCAATCAAGCAACTGTAGTGATACCATTAAAAGGTATCCTTGGGAGCACCTGGGTGGCTCAGTCAGCTAAACATCTGCCTTCGGTTTAGGTCATAATCTCAGGGTCCTGGGATTGAGCCCCTGAATCGGGGTCCCTGCTCAGTGGGGAGTCTGTGTCTCCCTCTCCCTCTGCCCCTCTCTCTGCTCATTCTCTCTCTCAAATAAATAAAATCTTTATAAATAAATAAATAAATACATAGATATATAAAAAAAGTTATCCCTGTGCATATCGATCATCATTTCAAAACCATCCGATGTTTCCAGTCTCACTCGAAGAAAACACTGAAGTCCTCACAATGGCCTAAAAACACTATTAAAATCTGCCTTCCCCATTACCTCACCGACCTCATTGCCTATGAATTCCTCACCACCACCACCACAACCAGCTCCCTCCACTCCAACCACTTTGGCCTCCCCTTACCGTTCTAACATGCCAGCCCCAGTCCTGCCTCAGGGCTCTTGGATTAGCAGTATCTTCTGCCTGAACTTTTCTTCTCTTGGATATCCACCAACTCCCTTACCTCCTGTAGATCTTTTCTCAAATGTCTCCTCCGTGAAGCCTTCTCTGACTACCTTATTTCAATGGAAAGTGAGTCCTGCCATACTTTCTACCCTCCTTACCTGGGTGCTTTAGTTTTCTACCTAGCACTTATCACTTATTACCATTTAATATGCCATGCATTTAACTCATTTACTTTGTTTATTATTTTTATTCCCTGTCTAGAAAGGCAGGATTATTTTCTGTTCCTCCATTCGGCTATCCACTGCTGAATCTCCAGATAATATTGTTGCCAATCGATATCCATGTTATTGTATTCTTTGGAAAGTAGGAAGACCAGAGTTTCCAGAGTCCCCTGGCAGTTAGACTGGAGTCTTAATGACTGATTTATGGTCAGTGGAATGTGGGCAGAAGAGCTGTAAGGCACTTCTAGGCTTGGTCCATAAAACCCTGTATGAGTGATGCTCTTTTCACTTCTTGTTCAGCAAACTTGGAGGCCATTTGTTATAGAAGGTAGCACCTTCGGGAGAAGGAGCCTGGGTCTTAGGAAGACTGGTGTTGGACTGTGACACAGCAGGAAGTAAATCCTTGAATTAAGGAACTGATATTTTAGAATCACTTAAGGAATTAACATAGCTCTGAATGATACAGCACTTAATAAATATTTGTGACTATTCTGAATAAGTAAAAAGTTATATTATTTTTAATCAAACTCTCCCTTAAAGACATAACACTGTGTTCTCTCTAATATAGTCAACAAAATATAATGAGCACAAGTTAATCATTAGTATCAAATATTGTTCTATGCTACACAACCAGACCTACAAAGACTTTTGCAATGTACGTGTGCCCTTTATACTTTTCAAAAACCATTCCACTTACCATGGTTACTTTTTTTTGATGTTCCTTGTTTTGCTCACTATTGCATTGACTTCTTGCGGGCTTCACTGTTGGTTCTCATATCTACTCTTAGATGTGAGAATCCCTACTTCTTCTCATTTTTGTTTTTCCCTTCTCATTTTCCCTTCACTTTTTGTTGTATAGTCTTTGCTTTTCAGCTGATAATGGCAAGGCTTGACTGTTTTAGCTGTCACCACTGAATAAGAGCATTTTCTGGTTTGTAAACCATCTATCATATAATATATTCTTTGTGGACTCTTGGCTTGTCTCAGCTCTTGTCATGAATACTCACATACTCACAATAAAAAGCCTTTTCAAATTCTTTTGAAACTTGAGTCCGTCAGATATATAATCACCAAATAAAGGTAATGGAATGATACAAACAAATTTTGGGTAAATCTTTTTTTCCCACACTTTCTGTGAATTTATCTAATAACCTTGTTTATAAGAATTATTTTTCTTTTTTCATATTTCCAAGTATACTGACGGACTAAAACAATCCTTTGAAGACTAGAAGAAATGTTATCCCTTGTGGTAACATTTAAGACACAACCTTTTTAAAACAATTTTAATCTAATCAAAGTGTAGTTATAGCCTGGAATTAAATATGCAAGAAGTGGGTTTCTTAATGGTTATTTCAATGAGATGTGAAGTTAAAATTGTTAAGAAATGCAGAATGCTAATTAACTAGAGTTAAAAGCTGGGGATGAGATAAAATACCCTGACATGATCTCTTGATCAACCTTTCTTATTAAAAGTTCACAGGATCCAGTTGACCTGGATGATACAGAGCTGTGAGGTCACAGCCATTTAGACTTCTGGGGGTTGTCCCATTTAGTTATTCCACCAACCAGCAGGGGGAGACACAGAATGCTCCTTGTAACCCAAGATAGAACTCCCTGTACCCTGAGCCCTCATCAGTCCTTTTGAGTCCATAACAGGTAGAACAAGTTAGTCCAGTCTGACAAAGCTCACCCCTTAGTGTTTTCGTTTGCTTGAATTACAGTTGATTTTGCTTTCAACTGACTCACTAGAAGGAGGGATTTGTTTGTATTTGTTGGTTTTGCAGATACTAGATTATATCAGTTTTTTAATGTAAGTAAATTTGGCCTTTGGCTCCAAAACAGGGATGAATCTGATTGAAATTCAGCTATTAAAAAAAAAAAAATTAAACACCACTCTGTCTCCTAATCAGTACCTCTAAAACTCTTAACCCAACAGTCAACTATATAGGAGCTAACAAAAGCAACACTAATAAAGCTAATGACAATCTATATTAAAATTTTAAAATGTCTCGACAGGTTAGAAGGTTTTGTGTCTGATCTTCCAGGAACCAGACAATTTTGGTTTTATCTGTCTATCAGTTCAGTTCAACACATACCTGGGCTAGGAAGACCAACCAAAGGAGACATATGCCAGCTCCTAAGTTAAGTACTTGGGATAAAAGAAGGTCATGGCCCTTGCCCTTTGGATAGATAGACATTTAACAAATAATTACTGGACAGTGTGACCCACGCAACACAAGAGGTGTGAATGAGGTGCTGAAGTAGATCAGAGGAAGCAGCAATTCTTCTGAAGTAAGGCACTGAGGTGGGCTTCAAAAAGAGAAATAATGCTTGAGCATAACTAAGAGGATAAAGAATGGATTGGGATAAAAAAAGAAATAGAATGTGAAAAGTTACAAAATAGAACATCTGTTTGAGCGACTCTCCTTTGTGTTGCTGGAAGATGTTGTGGGGGTGGGGCATACAAGTAAAGCTGAGAAGGAAGGCACAGGACAGAGGGTGAAGAATCCTGGACTAAAGCCTGGGAACAGGCTACAGAGAGAATCAGGAGTACAGGGCTCTCAAAATTAGATAGTTATTCAGGCTCTGCCAATCTGATGACAAGAGTGTCAGTCATCAAGGAGACTGAGAGAATATGAAAATGTTAAGTGAGAACCCAACACCTTGAAGGACAAAAATCCACGTCTTATTCTTTCAGGAAGATTGCTTTCATTATACTAGCAGAAGAGTAGTAGATATGAATTACTAGGCAACACAGGTTCTCAAAAATTAAATGTCATATTCAAAGATAATTTCAACTTCAAATTTATCTTGATACTCAACAACAATTTTTCCTTCTTCAGGCTTTAATTTTGAAGATTAAATATTGGTTCATGGAAAGGCCTCAAAAGAGCACCTTGACAGGCTTATCTCTGAGTTCTTCAGATAACAACAAAGGTAAAACAACTTTGAGCGGATACCTATTTTACTAGTCCCATTTTGATTTCCTTGATTAATAATTTTTATCTCATTTTTTGCTAATTTTATAGAACGTTGGGTAGGGATGATGGGTTTGGAGAGATGAATTCCTGTTTATGTTATATAAAAAGTATGTGGGTTGTTGCTTTTTAATAAGTCATTTGAAAAAATAAAGATTGGATGTGCCAAAATCCCCACCCAAATCTCACTTAACACCCCTTTCTAAACAGAAAATAAAACCCTTAAATATTTACGCAAAACCTAATTATGAGTTTGTAAGCATTTTAGGTGGTTGAAAATTCAGGGTCTGGACTGGGAAAAAGTAGAATGAGAAGCTGATATGCTGTTTCCAACAAATAAAACAGGTCAACAACTTCTGGGTCATAGTCACAGTAAAGAGTGTTTATAGGTATTTTTGGCAGGTCTTGGTTTTTGCCAGTAGACAAGGAACAAAGAAATACAAAGAGGAGTGAAGGAGAGAGGAGGAAAAACAAAGAGAGAAGGAGCAAGAGTAATTGTTGACTTTCTCTGATACTCATCCAGAAAAAGCAATTTACTAGAAGTAGCATGGAGTTGTAAGAAAGGCTGGACTGTGTAAATTGTTAGGCTTGGATTCAAATTTTGGGTCCTCTCCTCCTGGCAGCATGCCGTTTGGATAGTCACTGAACCTCTCTGGATCTGTTCTGTATCAGTACAGTCACGGGAGCCCCAATCACATAGGCTTGTTGAGATGGTTAAATGAGATAATGTGCTTAATGTCAAGGTACAATGGCTGCACAGATATGGTGATCAGTAAAGCTTTCACGAACCCTATTATAGAACTATAATAACTGCCCAACCTGGAGAAACCAAAATTCATGACATTTCTCCTCTTGAAACTAAAAATCCAGTCTCCAAATTTGAGTAGCCAGCACATGATCATGATGATCCCAGTCCAGAACAGAAGTAAATTAATAATTTTAAGGACACAGGCATGATATACAGGGTAGCACGGGGTGTGATGGAATCAGGGAACAGGAAGACCCAAACTTGTCTGTTTGGGGAGTCAAGCAGATGTCCAGGAAGAACTAACCTGAGGCTAAGAAATAAAGAGGAAGAAGGAATCATTTGGGCAAAATGGAGAGAAAACTCTGGAGGAGAGGAAAGCGGGGGTGGTGAGCTTGCAGGGCTATTAAGGGCCGCAGACTGACTGGAGTATGGACTTCAGGTGACTTCAGCCTTTTACATCTAGAGAAAGGAAGGGGGTCAAACCACTCAATCCTTTCTCTTCACTTGCCTCTTTTTTTCCCTCTATTTATCAAGTAACTTTCAAAAATAAAAAAACAGTACCAATGAAACAGTCCTTCTCTTCTGAGTGGAGGAATCTTAACCCCAGGTCACATTTACTAATTCCTACCTCATCAGAAAAGATGTAGAAATTGTCGAATGAGCCAATTCTAGAAAGTATATCATTCTACACTCTGTTTCCAAACAAAGGAAACACTGGTAGTGTCAATATGTTTAAACTATGCGGGTGAGAGTTGAGTGATTTCCTGGCTCAGAGCAAACAAAGACCACCTTCCTGCGCTTTATACTCTCATCATTTTTAACTCGCTTGCTGCATCTCATTCTGTATGTGGCAAAGGAAAAAGAAACCAGCCTGCTTTTTTCTACAGACTATAGCCACTGTGAAAATGCAGAAATTGTCCACCTTCCACAAGGAGAGCTGGAGAAGGTAGCATGGGAGAGACGAGGAGAAAAATTCCTTTTCAGAGGAACATGGTGAAGATAATAGGTAAATTTCACACTGTCAGAGTACGGACTCCTTTACATCAGGGGTTGGCAAACATTTCCGTAAAGGGCCAGATAGTAAATATTTTCAGCTTTGCGGGACACACATATAGTTTCTGTGGCAACTACTCAGTTCTGCCTTCATACCATGAAAGCAGCCATAGATGATAGGTAAATGAATGAATATCACTGTGTCTCAATAAAACTTTATTTATAAAAACACTGGGCCAGATTTGGCCTATGGTCTGTAGTTCGCCAATCTCTGCTAACGTAAGGTGATTATTATATTAACTGCATTTTACTTGAGGTATAAAAAAAAGTCACACCCTAGCAGCCCATAGAGGCAGTTTCTGTTGCTCTTGGGTAATGTGTTGCTCACTTTGACTTCGCAGAGATCCCCAGGAAAGAGTGGAAGCATTCTGCATTAAGGAAACCAATGGAGAGTGGGTTTTTTACTAATATAATAACATTTGTAAAATAGAGCATCAGATAGAACTACTTTTCATTATCAAATGACGGAAATTGTAATTTAAGCTTTATTTAGCCCAAATTTTGGTCTGATGAATCCCCCACTGATACCCACATTGGCCCTGAGACCATATGTCACTTATCCAATAACTTTGAAGGAACCATTGTGTCTTTTCATGTAAATCTTGCTAAGCTCATGGATCACTGACCTGCTTTAGGTGATGTGTGGCATATCAATTCACCCCGAATACACACAACGAACTCATCCACCCTATTTCCTTCTGAGATTTTATTTCTAAAGTGACTCTCGAACACACACTCACCGATTTCCAACCAAGGTAGGCTGACGATTTTTTTCCCCCTGTCAAGATGCCAAAAGCATTTAGAGTGCTTTACCAACGTCCCACTTGCCAAATTTCCATTTTAACATCAAAGCCGTTGGAACCCCGAGACAAAGCACAAAGCCCTCTCAGCCAGTCAACTCCTATTGTTCTGCTTTACACGGGTTAAAAAAATAAATAAATGAATGGCGAAACAGATTGTTTTTGAAACTGATAACACAATTTGTTCTCCGGCTTCATATGTTAGATTTCCGCCTGCAGCAAATATTTACAGCAGAGTTTTAACCCTCTCAAAATCAGCTTGCTTATGTAAGGGCTGCAACTGCCTTTCACGCAGTACCCTTGACAATGTGGCTTTAAGAAAGAAAAAGTAGTGACCTCAGACACCATCCTATGTGCACGGTCAAGGTTTAGTTACAAGGAGCCATGCAGATGGAAAACATGGTCAAAAACTTGTCGTCAATTATTTAGCATTCCCATAAACCATTAGATGGTCAAAAATATCTTTAATTGATTCCATCGCTACCTATGCTACTTATTATTTATTACTATAACAAACTTCTCCATGGGAACAGCTAATTGTACCTCCCTGGTGGCCACTTCAAGTGGAATAAGCCTTGCACAGTGCAGCCTAAGATACGCTGAAAGGTCTTCAGCTTTGGGGATTTGATTAAAACTGTATTACATGAACACATCAGCAACCATTGCCAAAACAAAACACTAATTTAAAAAATCCTTCTGCTTTACTGCTTAACACAATTGAAAGGAGCTTTGTGTGCATGTGTGCATGCGCGTGTGTGTGTGTGTGTGTGTGTGTGAAAGAGAGAGAGACATGGGGAGTGGTAGCAGAAGGAGGGGGTCGCATATGTTGTCTCTTCTGCAGACAATCATGTTTAATGGAAATAATGTGGCATTCTGGGGCATACTGAGGCAGAAGAAAAGGGCAATCCTGCCAGCGGCATTATGGGTACGAGCAAAATCTCTGACCTCATGATAGGACTGCAAACCATTGTACCAGAAAGCCAATGGTAGAAGAGGCGAATTTCTGGCCCAATCTCCCCTAAATACACACACAAAGTCACGCGCGCTTGTGCGTACACACGCACACACACACACACACACACACACACACCTTTAAAGAAGCATAATTGTTAATCTGCTCTTTAGTAGAAAAGACAGATGTTATGGAAATAGTAAGCCACACTCTGCTAAGAGTGTTCTGTGGAAAGAGATTCCATAGGCAGCGCTCTACACGGGAAGATTTAGACAATTAAGCAACCGTTGTGAGGCATGCAGATGAATAACACATGCTAAATTAAATCAATACCAAACACTGTGTTGGAAATAGGTTAATTGTTTATTTTAAACTTCATGGAAGGAAAAAAAAAAACTAAGCAACAGTGAAATTTGTCAAGTACTCGAAGCAGTTTACTGGCCTAGATTTACCACGGCAGCCCAGAGAACAGCATGCCCTACGAAGTCCTATCAAGGGGTCTTTTAAAAACATTTCTTCGCTTAAAATTCTCAACTCATTTTAACGAAGGTAGTGGGTGAATTGGAATTCTTAGAAATTTCAAGACCAAGACATTAAAATATTGCCCAGTAATTACAGATACTCAGGTTGAGCCTAAGACCCTAAGGGGAACATGTGTCTCCGTTTACCACATTTATTCATGTAGACTTAGTGAATAAGAGCAGAAGCCTTCTGTCATCTCTGAGTCTGGCCCCATGGATAAGGTAAGAGTCTCTGCAACATTATGGGAATGGATCAAATGCAACAATTGTCTAGAGGTATCTTTGTGTCATTCCATAATATTTTAAATACTGTGATGTACCAAAGGGCCAATAGCTGATGCATTTCTTTAATGTAATATTTATGTGTAAGGAGTAAACAAATGCGAGCTCTGATGTTAAACAAACAGACAGAGCAACAGTGTGAGAGCCTGTATATTTTGTACATCTATTTGATAACCCCAAATGCTAATTTTTGCATTTAGAAGAAACAGGAAAGAGAGGGAGGAATCTTTTCTTGAGTGTCTGAAGACTGCTACCATGCCAGAAACTTGCATATTAATCCCATTTTATAGATGAGGAAGCCAAGGCTCAAGAGGGTTAAATGACTTGTCCAAGCTCACACACTGGCCCTTGATGGAGTTGGGCCATGAGACCTGTGTCTGGCTGACTCCAGAGCTCAATATCTTTCTGTTACCATAGCTACCTGCTGAGAACAGTCTCCAAGGATGTCCTAGGTTGTAGCTCTGAGCCTGTCTTTCATCCATATACTGTATGATCTTGTGTTAGCTATAGCAGGACAGCTCTTCTCTAAAGTAATCCCAGCGTAAGTGAATATGTGTCTTACCTACTCATCTCATCACTTTGTTACCAGGATAATTGGGCCAAACTGAAGTAATGATGTTGGACTTATTAAGCACTTATGTATTAATTTTTATTTCTTTTGTATATTTTTAGATTTAAACCCCTTCTATTTACAAATTGATTAAAATTGACTTTTACAGTAGATAGTCTCTTATCTGATATAATAGTTGGTTATTTTGAAAGAGTATCAATGAATTTAGGACATTATAAACAAAAGCTATATACCTTGATCATTTCCTTTTACCTTAAATATATACATATACATTCATTCGCTAATATTTGGATATAAGATAAAAATCTTTTCTTTGAATAAATGGCTCTACTTATAATCCACACTGTCTGCAGTTTCAAGTTTTGCTTTCCTTAAAAAGAAGGAAGAACTTAAAGATACTTTCAAAACAATCAGAATGTGGAATTCTTTTAGATAACTGATTTTCTCCCCAAGCATTTCCACATACTTCACTGATGCCTAATTCCACATCATTACTTTTTAGCAACTTAATGTTGCTAAATTGAATCTTTCCAAAGAATACAACCTTGTTTTCATGAAAATGATTCTATTTCTTTTTGCACTAATATTTCAAACTTTATGAAATATTTAATTAAAATTTGCTATAACACAACTGGGATAAACTAAGCATAGGATCAAGCACAACTGTCTCCTGGTAAACATTCTGTTCAGTTGGTGGGAACATAAACTCACAGACTCATAAGAAAGGACATCATTCAGAATTTTTTCCAGACTAAATGGAGAATAGCAATTAATGCAGCAAAATGATTAGGGAATAGTTAGTATCCATTAAAAAACAATTATAAATAAAATAGAAGTATTTAGACTAAAGGGATAGTGTTATCGGGCACCTAATATGACCTGCTAGTTGGAGTTGGACGTTGAGTGCCCTGGCAGTAAAGTGAAAAAGGGAAACATGTTGCGTTACTGTTAGAGTTCCACTCCATTGAGCCATGATGGAAAGAGCCACCTGCAGGTGCAGTTCCACCCTGGCTCTGAGCCACCTCAAACTCAATGAGGGCTGGATTTGAAGCTACATTATTTATGTCCTCACCACCAGCAAATGGGGTAGTGGGGGCCTTGTGGAGTTATTGTTACATCATCTTTCAGATTTCTCTTTAGTGACATGAATCATGGCATTAATTTACGGCTCCCAAGTTAGATCTCCAGACACTAGGGTAATTTTATGGCTATCATTATCATGTGTCTCCTTTGTTCTTGATGAAGTTAAGAAGGGGGTGGATGAGTGCAGAAGTGGAGGAACACTCGTTTTCCTTACCTCATTTGGTGACATCCTAGCTAGTTTCTATCTTCTTGCTTCTCCATCAGTGGTTCTCCTGGGCTATCACTCAACTAGGGCGTGGCCCTTGAAACAGGTATGGAAAATACACATTTTTGTCTGCAGAGATCAACGTTTCTGAGGACTCAGGAAGGTATTCATCACACGGATCCCTGAAAAATATCTTGTGTAAAAGGAGACAATGTATTCAAGCTGGATTTTGGCCAAAAAAAAAAAAATCAGAAATGTACAAAATGAATACAGAAATGAATGGCACTTCTGTTCTTTAAAAAGACTAAGGATTCTGTTAATTGTTATAAGCTTAAATATAACATTTCATTCATAGGAAGTGTAAGGTTGGATCATCTTAGTCCTTTCCCAGGTTCATCCTCTCATAGCTTATGCATATTCCTTTGTCCATTTACAAGTAAATGTAGATATTTTGGGAACTGGGAAAGTTTAGAACCAGAAGCAATTCAAAGGTCATTTCATCCAGTCTTATCACTGAACAATGAGGAAAACCCCTGCAATATTAAGGAACAAGGAAAGCTTCCAAATCCCCTGCTAATATTCTCTCTTGGCACCATGATCTGGAGGGGACCAAAGTCTGATAAATAGGGAGAATGGGAAGCAGATTCCCGCTGAGTCTAGAAGAAATGGTTGACAAGCAGATATTGTTTTTCTTTACTCCTTACAAGTGTGCCTGACACATATTATGTGCCATGTAAGAATTGGCTATTATTGTTAACCTTGCACGCTCTGTTAACTGTGCCTGTTCTAACAGTGGCTGCCTGATCCCTTGGCAGGAATATAGCATCAGAAGAGTATTTGGAATCAATATATTCCGACCAAGATATTCTGTGGGGATGTTATCCTGGACTACCAGAGATGTTTTGCTGTGATGCACAAGCATCTTACTTTGAGAATGAGATCAAAATATCCTTCTGGAGACACTGCTCTACTCATTTCAGTCTATTTATTACCCTGAATTTCTTTTTTTTTTTTACCCTGAATTTCTAAATTATGAATATGAGAAATGTTTTTAAGCTGTTTTTTTCCTTTGCATTTAATTTTTGTGCCCCCCCCCAAACCAGCCTCCTGACATCCAGGATTCCCCA
Source organism: Callorhinus ursinus (assembly GCF_003265705.2). Taxonomy (NCBI): domain Eukaryota; kingdom Metazoa; phylum Chordata; class Mammalia; order Carnivora; family Otariidae; genus Callorhinus; species Callorhinus ursinus. The sequence continues at coordinate 124,521,874 of NW_027397063.1, read as the reverse complement.
TCTTAGTCAATTACAACAGTGATCATCCAGTTCTGAGAGCTGGAAACGGAAATTATTCTGGATTGCTCATTTCACCTTCCTGCCATTTTCAATCCATCCACAAGTTCTTTTGGTTCTACCACCATCATCGATCTTGCATCTTCCAGCTCCTCTCCAACTCTGTCCCCCGCACCCTGACAGCCACCTCTCACCTAGACAATCAGAACTCTCTCCTGACCGTGCAAGAGGTCCCCAGTTGTCATTCTTGCCTCCCTCCAATCTATGATATTGCAGCAGCCCAAATTATAGTCTCAAAAACAAAATCAGATTATGTCTCTTTTCTGTTTAGAAAAGCTCCTGGCTCTTTCCTGCCTCCAGGTCTTTATGTTCTGCTATTTTACTGAAATGATTTTTACACTCTTCACATGGATGGTTCTTTTTCATCTCTTAGATTTCAGAATAAATGTCACCTCCCCAATGAGGCCTCATTAGCCATCCTTTCTGAAACTGTTCCCCACTCTGTTACTAACTCACTCATGCTTGTTTCTTTCATAGTGTTTATCATTGTAATTATTTATTTGTTTGTAATTCTGTGTATTCTACTACAAAATTTAAGGAACATTAGAGAGGGGCTATGTTTATCTCATTCATCACTTTATCCCCATAGCATATAATGAGCGCTCCATAAATATTTGCTGAATGAATGAATGAATAAATGAATGAGGTGGGTCAGTTGTCATAAGCACTTGGGGCTGCCTTTAAGGAGATGGAAAGAAGCGGAAATGGAAACTGAGAAACATATCATATGAAAAAAACACTGAAGGTTTTGGCTTCCTTATGTGAGAGAAGGTAACTTACTCATTTCTTGTTTCTAGTACTTAGTGCAGCGCCTGGAACAGCACACAGGCTTCAAAAACACCTGCTCTGTGAATGAATGAAGTAACGGATGATGGGAACGTGAAGGTAAAAGAAAAATGATGTAAACCTTGCCATTTGGAAGAACAGCTATGTGTAAACACATGGAAGTTGTTTTGCAATTAACAGTATTATTGAAGATGTCATTATTCAGGCAGTGATTAAGAGTTCTTTTATTAGAACTCATTGTTTTATACATGGAGAACAGGAGTCAGGCTTCTGTTCATCAATTTTTAACCTACTTATGCCAGTGTCTTCTTTCATGGTTGTGAATGGCTCACGCAACTGCTTGGGATCTCAGTCCTTTCTCTTTTTTAAAAGTTTGGTCATTAACACTATAGTCTGATTAATAACTAAGCTAATACTACTGATAGCATGAATATACTACTAAGATTATTATTAATTCTAATATTAGCAAATTAATATGAAAAACTTACAATGTGGAAATGGTTTTCTGATATTATTACACTTAAATATATTTACAATTATTGTTGAAATAAGACCACAGAATCAGAAACCCAGCTTTTTTGTTTACATGAACCCTCAATCCAGGAAGAAATGAGGAAGATTAACCACCAACCAAAAGCAAAGGACTATCACCCCTCAGTTCTTAACATATTAATCTGTAAAGATTCTCTTTTATTATGAGTAAACCCTGCAAACCTCCCCCACACAAGTATTCCAGAGTTTATTTGGGGGTCCACTGGAAAGGAGACTCTTAGACTCAAAATAAACACACATCACTAGGTTGACGACAAACATTTGAAAAGGTATTCTTGTATATTGTGGATCTTGGAACATCTCCAGAAGCAAGGTAAAAAATACATCTGGAACGAGATTCAGGTTTACATTTAAGAAGAAAGGGAACCACAGTTTTCATGAAGAAGAACAAAAGAAAGCTAATTTCAGCTTCCTGACATTTCCATTCCATCAAGAAGCCCTACTGATTCTACCTCCAACGTCTGTCTGTCTTGCATCTTCCAGCTCCTCTCCATCTTTTTCAGGTATTTAATCTGATCATACCCCTCTCTGAAAGTCCTTCAATGGCTCATTGTTCCTTCTAGAATAATATATGAACACAACACTGTAGGGCATGTGAGAGTCTTCATGACTGAAGGGCAATAGAGCATATGAATTCCAAAGCTAGACTGTTTAGGTTTGAATCCTAGTTCTGACGCTTTCCTGCTGTGTGACCTTGGGCAAATTACTTAACCTCTCTGCACCTTACATTCTTCATTTGTAACATGTGAATGATAGTAAGAAAGAACTCATAAGGTTGTTATAAAGATTATATAAGTCAATTCACACAGAACATTTAGGATAATGCCTCGCACATTTTAAACACTTTTATATTTTATTATGATTTATGATGGGCTAGTGAGGTATATTAGCAGATTGCTGTTAGATATTGGGTTGTCTTGATCAAGAATTAGCAGTAATCAAGCTACTTTCATTTGAGTGGCTCTGGGCTTTATCACAAAAAATGTGAAAAGGAGATAAAATGAATGAGCCCTGGGCTGATAAGGTAGAAAGAGAAATGCCGTCAATAGATATAACAAGCTTCCTGGAATCAAATAGAGGAAACTTACAAGTGTATAAAACATGGGGGAGCACCACTGTAATGTGAAAGAAACCAGCTGGGCAATCTACACATTCCTGGTGCAATCTGTATTTTCTGATCGAACGGCATGATTTCAAATTGTCCTACTTCTGGCGACAGCACCAACCAGTGGTCGATTAAGTATCAATGGAGATGTTTCTTGCAGATGGTCTTGGAGATCTGGGGGCTACGTAAAATGTTCAGAATAGCAACCAAAATTCCAGGAATCTTTTGGATACTAAATGCCTATGTCTGCATCCTACTCTGAAGAAATTGGGCTGAGACGATTTGGGGTTCCCTGGGATCTGCACTCTGCCCCTACCCTTCCCAAGATGGAGCTGCCTGATGGCTGTTTCCCTCCTGTCTTAGTGTCCCCTACACTTCCTTCAGTTCCTCCAGGACTCCCCATATAAGAACAGGGACTGGGATGATGATGACTGCATGAGCCAATCACCAGTCATATTACATTCAAATTTATATTATTACCAGGACTGGTACTGTTGGGTTTTACTCACCACATTTTCTCAGGGATTTTTATGTTTTGTACCATATATTTAGAGTCCTATTTGTTTATGAATTTTCAGGACCTGAAAACAATCCAGACTCAAAATCATAGCCCTTTTCATTAAAATAATTATTACAGCACAATTTTTGGAAATATGTAGAAGTTGGATCATTGGTTGTGTCACGATTCTAAGGATTACAATTATGACTTACATTAGAGTATTACAGAATATAGTTTAGTAATGCCATCATTTAAAGTGTGTGTGTGGTGGGGCGTCTGGGTGGCTCAGTCAGTTAAGTATCCCACTCTTGATTTAGCCTCAGGTCATAATCTCAGGGTCATGAGATCGAGCCCCACACGGAACCCACTTAAGGGTTTTCCCTCATCCTCTGCTCCTGTGTGCGTACTCTCTCAAAAAAAAATAAAAGTGTGTGTGTGTGTGTGTGTGTGTGTGTGTGTGTGTGGCAATGAAGGTTTTGAGGTGGGAAATGTAGTTCAAAACAGTGAGAAGAACATTCTAGGCACAGGAAAATATCTAACTTCACTGTATTTTTTTTATTTTTTATTTTTTTTGCTTACTTGGCTCTTTCCTATGTAAGATTGTAAGCTGTTGATGGTGGGAAATCATTTCATTTTTTTATCCCCTGAGTGTACTTTAGTGTCTCACACATAGTGAACCCTCAAAAAATACTAGTTGAAGGAACAAATTATGACAAAACAAACATCTGTCAGAGAGGAGAAGATGACAGATAAAGAAGCTTCCTTTGCTCCCCAATTGTTTGGAGTTTGTATCATATCGTTTCTCCTTTAAAAAAATTTAACTCAGAGCATGATATGCTCAGGATTATCAGTGCATTCCTGCCTGGGCTGGGAATTTCTGTAAAAAGGGGCTGAAAAGGGATAAACCAATATAAACCATTCTCTTGCCTGAAAACCAAGGTTAATGTTTTGCCACCCATAATGTGATCCATGCACCGGTACCATGGATATCCCTCATGAGAAATGTGCTCATGAGAAATGCAGAATCTCAGCCCCACCCAAGACTCACAGAATCAGAATCTGCATTTGAAGGTCCCCAGGTGATTTGTGTGTGTGTTGAGTTCTGAAAAGCACTGAGTTAAAGCACATGCTAATTTAGGGAGTCTAGTGACGTGTTAAGTGTTCTGGGCGGTGTCATGGTGAGGTCTGAGAAGGCTGTGATTTCAGGTGGGGGTGACTAGGAAAATGAAGGTCATGTTAACTAAAATCCGGAAGATGAGATGAGGAACTGGTTTGAAGTGGGAGTGAGGGAGAGGCAGAATGATGCCACTAAGCTTCAGTAAAGAGGAACTGTGTCACCCAAACATTTGCCAATCAAATTAATAGCAATCAAATGCAGCTCACTTTCAATATCAGAAGTCCACAGATATGGAGAGAAACCACAAGAGAGGGAAAAGCGAGGAAAACATTTTGGGTTGAACGTCTGTAAAAGGAAAAGATATTATTTAAGGATATTTGAACTCCTGAAAGTCCAGAGAAGCAGAAACTGTTCTGGGTCCCACTGCTGTTCATACGTAGCCAGATCATTTCTCTGGGCTGGGTTCTACCCACCAAGTCTCCATATTTTTCATTCTTGCTCTTTGTGCATTTAATACCTTGAAAAACAATCCTCTTAATATTTAAAACCCATTTTGGATATCCACACTGTGTAAAATGTGTGTAAAAAGCCTCTTAACGCAATTGTTTTCAAATGACACTGTCAATGTCTTTTTCCTCATTTTTGTAATCATTATTACTCACTGTTGCTTATAATAACTCTATATGAGCCCAGAACTGAAATCTGTTTTCTTATGGATGTTTTAAAACCTTAATTTTCATTGTATGTCACAGTTATTCTTTTGATTTTTTGTTTTGTAGTGATTTTGTCAGGCTCTTCTTGAAAAATACCACAAGCATTAATTTTTCTTAACACAGCCTGGAATCGTTTACATGAACTTTGCACAAATATGCATATGATGGGGGAATAGATTATCTGGGAGGGGTGGGGGACAAGGAGAGAAGTGAACACTACTTAGTATAATGCACCTTTTATTGTCAGATCTCAAAGTGCTTCACAAATATTAATATATCACATTATTTTCCTGGGAAACAAGTCAATATGATTAAATACATTTTACAGATGAGAAAACTGAAAGCACAGATTGGTGATGTGATCTGCTGAGAGCCATAACAAAGGTCATGGTGGAGGGGGGCCCAGAACTCGGTGTCCTAATACTGGTAGCACACATCACTTGTCATCGGTTACTTGGCCCTCACTTTTGTTTTGGAAAGGGAAACAAGCCTATGGTCTATTAAACCCAGCATAGAGCGCTGGTATAAGGTGTGTTCTTCCCTCCTGCCCTTCCCACAGTCCCAATTTTCGATCACTTTTGCAAACGTGGCTCCTTACCCCCATCTCCTGCTGCCTTCACCTCTCAGAAGAGAGGGGAATAAGTATGGGCTCACTGGAGATAAAGTGAAATACATATTACAGTTGATTGTGTGTGTACATGCAACAGAGAGAGACTGTGTGTGTGCAAATATGTTTGAGAAGGTGTGTGTGAGACTGTGTGAGTGTGAGTATGCATGAGAAGGTGTATGTGAGTGTGTGAGACAGTGTGTGTGTGTGCAAGTACGCATGAGAAGGCGTATGTGAGCGTGTGAGTGTGTGTGTGTGAGAGTACGCATGAGAAGGTGTATGTGAGCGTGTGAGACAGTGTGTGTGTGTGTGCGAGTACGTATGAGGTGTGTGTGAGCATGTGAGACAGTGTGTGTGTGCGAGTACACATGAGAAGGCGTGTGTGAGCGTGTGAGACTGTGTGTGCGCGAGTACGCATGAGAAGCTGTATGTGAGCGCGTGAGACAGTGTGTGTGCACGAATACACATGAGAAGGTGTATGTGAGCATGTGAGACAGTGTGTGTGTGTGTGTGTGAGTACGCATGAGAAGGTGTATGTGATTGTGTGAGACAGTGTGTGTGTGTGCGTGTACGCATGAGGTGTATGTGAGTGTTGAGACAGAGTGTGTGTGTGTGTGAGTACGCATGAGAAGGTATATGTGAGTGTGTGAGACAGTGTGTGTGTGTGAGTATGCATGAGAAGGTGTATGTGAGTGTGTGAGAGTGTGTGTGTATGTGTGAGTGTGCATGAGAGACTGTGAGACAGTGTGTCACAGAGTATGAGAGAATGTGTGTGAGAGATCGTGGAAAGTGTGTGTGTATGGAAGTGTGTGTACGAGAGAGAGACTGTATGTTCATTCAATATCTAAAAGGATAGTTGACATTTCTAAATTTTTCAAATAAGACAGGGCACTTTTAGGATTATTGTTACCATTGTATTATAATAACATGAAGACAAAAATGCTGTTCTAACTTTTGTTAAATGCAAAGGAGAAATCCCCAACGAACTTTGTAAGTTTTAGTGCTTAAAGAAAGGCTACCAGAGCTCCAGATGAGAGGCTGGAGTTTCGTTTTGCCCTAGCTAAACCCCTCCCAGGATGACACTCACAGGTTGGTAAGAGTCAAAGCCATCTGCTTGGGCCTGCCTTCCCGCAATGTCCCCTGCAGCCTGCCACATCCTCTCCCCTCCACGCAGGCCTTTGGGGAACAAGTAGGTTTGAGATCACTTGGAAATGATGCTAAAGCCGCTTGTGGATGAGCGCTGGGTATCAGGCTGCCATAATGGAGAGTTTGCCTCTGCAGAGAAGGTGAGCAGCTTACCCTGAAAGCAAACTGCACAAACTTTGTTCATCATTCTTTGGCTCCAGCTGACTTGCCTGGAACTCAGCCCCCTTTTTTTTCCTCCCTTTTTAACAGACTTCGTACACATAACCTTGTCTTATCCTGCCTGCATCGTCTCACCCTGGCCATCATAGACATTTTCACAAATGTTCTAAATCCACCAGATTTTTCATCTTCTAGTGAGTAAGCATATTCTTATTCAAGAAGGTCTCTCTTCTTAAGTCACTGAAGGACCAGCCCCCAAATTCCCTATCCTGCTGATGTCCTGAGTTCCCTTTGCCACGGCCTTCCCAAGACAGGGCGTGAGCGTGACTGCACCGGCCTGGGGCTGCCCAGGTGTTTGGGTGCAACTGTGCACGGTGGCCACTCCGGGATGCGCACGCTGAGCCTTCCGTTCGGCCCAACACGCTCTGTCTGCCCTGCAGTGTTAATAATAATAATAGCTGTCATTCTTACTGATGGTAACAATAACAACTCTCTGAACAAAGCAAGAATCTCCTTAATGATGATTATGAGAATCCCAAGAAGTCTAAACTAAAATAACAACATAATTTCAGATTTTAATCCTAACAGGCTGGAAATTAAATGTGGGCCTAGAAGGTGGGGGAACCGAGGCATTGTCTACACAGTGGTCACAAAACCATTATTTCTCCCTCATGTTGGAAATCCGGCCGAGAGCAGATTTGGTGACAATAAAACATTTTTACTTTATCAGAAGCAGGTTTCAGAAGATTCAATATATCGAAAGGTTGAAAAAATTCCTACAGTTTCCTGTCATGGCGGGGAAAACAGAAAAGGTGTTGAAGTCACTGCAGGGCAAGTAAGCTTAAGCAGAAGGTGTACTTGAAAAATACACGTTTCCTCTTCCACATTTAGGATGTGACCTGTACCCTTTGTGTGTGCTCTTCCTTTAAAATAATCACAGAAATAACATCAATTTAATAGAGTAAATAATGCTAATTGAGGTTTGAAAAATAATTCTAGTTAATTTTTTACTTCCCAACATCTGATACTATACAAAACACAAACTGGATAACACCAGTTAACAGCCTTAAAAAGGTCAAAATAGATACACTTTAAAAATGTTAAATTACTTTTAAGGGCATGTTAAATTCCTACTTTCGCCTATCCTTCCTCCCTGTTTTCCTTCTCCTGTTGTGGCAAAGATATTAAAACAGACTAAATGGGGAAAAAAAAAGGAAGTAAGGAGAAATTAGCTAAGTGAAGAGCTTGGATAAAGGATGAAATATAGAAATCAGTTGTGAATGTACACACACACACACGATTTTACAGTATACTTTTTGCTTCCTCAAAAAAGTCCGATTCTCTAAAATGTCTCCCAATGCTATCTGTTTTTTCTCCCTTTTCAACTTGTAAACACGCATACTTGTCTTTTTTGCCTTTAAAGCTTTAACAGTCACTCCTAAACAGACGAGAGTCATTTAAGAAACAGGTTAAAGTGTACATTTCACAATTCCACTTGCCAAGAAGTTCTGATTTAGTAGGTTTGGGATGGGTACAGAAATACACATTTTTTTCACAAGTACATCTCGGGGCCTATGAGGCAGGTGGACCAGGATCTTCAACTTTGAGAAACACATCGGCCTAAAACCAAAACAAAGACACCTCGAGTCTTCAGCAGGCCAGAAACTGATGGAGACAAACTTCAGTGGACAGTAGGGGATGAACTATTTAACAACTCCAAATATGTCACATGTGCATCTTTCTGATGACATGTGTAATTAGAAACCATGATATGGGGCGCCTGGGTGGCTCAGTTGGTTAAGTGTCTGCCTCTTGATCTCGGCTCAGGTCTTGATCTCAGGGTCACGAGTTCAAGCACCGCATTGGTCTCCCTGCTGGGTGTGGAGCCGATGTAAACAAAAGAAAACCATTGTGACCACTGACTTTCTTTTAGGAAAAGGGATACAGAGTCAACAACCCCAGGGTTAAAGCCATAGACAAAAATGAGCATGCACAACGGGTGGGTAGGATTGAGAGTATCAATTTTAAAAAAAAATTATCTTTCAAAGTCTGGGATTTATGAATCTTTAAGTAGTTTTTACCAATTACTTCCCATCAAGTTTTATGAGATAGAATTATTTCCCATAAGCATACCTGGGAAGAGCTATTTAATGCCAAAGAACAGTTTTCCTCAGTCCACCTAAGGCCTTTCTCTTAGAAACAGGAAATGGCTTTCTCTTGCAAAGATGAATTCTGTTCACAGGATTCACGTTTTGCCTCAATTCAAAACTCATACTAAATTTGGCAAACTGTGATACCCATGGAAGGGAAAGAAATTTATATTATAGTCGGTAGTGCTGAATGTCTTTCTGAAATAATTTGAGTAATGCACACTCATATTACTCTTTAAAGACTCTTTAATGAGGCATTTCCCAAGAAATTTTGATGATAATCTGTGGAGGACTGATTGGTAATATTTACGTACTTCTGAGGGACCGCAAAGTTACATTCCTGTGAATGAGTTACTTCCTATTAAATAAATGACTCTTCTTTCACATGTGTAATAATACTTAGACTTCACTTTTTTTCCCTCTGCTCTCCCAAAGAAGTTTCTTTTTCTCCTGTCATTTGTTGTTGTTGTGGTAAAGTTATTTTTCTTGACGAGTTCCACCTACTCACTGTTAACCTGAAGGTCTTTTCCACTGTAGACACGCTGTGAATGCGCAGAAAGGAAGCTTGTTATCGCAAGATCAGCAACTCAAATTACAGCGTGATCAGAAGTGACATCACTGTGTGGTTTCATTAATGATATTAGAGGAGAACAAACTAATTTCAGTCATTCTTTTAGTGTCGCAAAACTATGCATCTTGCCCCCTTCGTTCCCGTTTTTCCATCCCTGCCTCAGTTGTAGCAGGAATTTCTTCTCAGGACTTCTTTCTCTTCTTTGTTCCCAGTGCATTGTGAGTGGGCGTATCTCCTCATTCAGCTCTTGTAGAACAGAGCAGAAACAAAACAAAACAAAACATATTAACACTATTGACCTGATAACTTTCTTTTCCCAGAATAAGATCTGAAGAGAATTCAAGAAAACCACAGATACTAGAACTGATGAAGTCTACTTCCTGTGAATTTGTGTGGCTTGCTCATCAAGTCATACCCCCTTTTTAATTCTTATTCTTTATTCTGTAGTCACAGTATTTCTGCAATTGTCTATGGACCCCGCTTACCACAAACCATGATTATCATACGTGAGACCCTTGGCCCAGCGCTAGTCCTATAGCAACAAAGACTTGGACCCTGGACTGCCTTTTCACCTATGCTCCCACTTGGGCTCTCAGTGGTAATGAAACTGGTTGGTTTGAAACAGATGTGATCGGGGGGGGATGCATCTGCCTTTGCCTGAGTTAGTCAAACTCTCTGCTTTACTTTTCCGGTAATGAAATTCTGTGTGCATGCTTGTGTTTCAGTGGATGGGAGGCTAAAGGGGGGTGGTGGTAGGGAACTGATATGTGGGGAAAATAAAGGTTCTGTATTCTCATATTATAGTAGAGGGGTTTGGAATGCTGAGAGGGGAGTCTGAATGCTAGGCTGCATTCTGGCTTCCGGGTTTGTTTAGGGATCCTGTAGGAGATCCGATGGGAGCCAGAAATAATGCCATCAAACCAACAAACATAGCCAAGTCATTTAGCCTCTCTTGGTTTCAATTTTCTTAAGTCTAAACCAGCATTTCTTGACCTTGTCCCTATTGACTTTTTGGCACAGATAATTCTTGTCATAGGGGACTATACTGTACCCTGTAGGACGTTCACCAGCATCCCTGGCCTCTCCCCACTAGACGCCGGTAGTACCCCGAGTTGTGACAGTCTCCAGACACTGCCAAGTATCCCTTGAGGGAGGGGGAGAGGGCAAAATTGTCCTCCATGGAGAACCAATGGCCTAAAATAAAGCAGGTAAAATTTACCATAGCTTTCTATTTTAAGATTCCATGAGTATAACATTCTGTGACTCTAGATCCATAGCCAATTTGTTGATGCAAAAGCCTATTTTTTTCAACTCTAATGGCAAAATAACTTTATATCATTAGCCCAAATTGAGATTTAGTCCCAAATATTTGTAAGGAGCTTATCTTATGGCATAACGATAGTGGGCAGCATTTGTTGACCACTTACTATGTTAAGTGCTTTCAGTGAGATCTCTCACGTACGGGGGAAAGTTGAAGCAAGCATACTTATTAGCTCCAACTTAGAGAGAAGGCAAACTAAGGTGTACGGACATTGAACAACGTGACCCAGGTCTCATTGCTAGTAAATGGGGGACCAGAAACTCAGATCTATCTGCTCTAAAATTGTTGAATTTTGCCATTATTTTATATGGCTTTCTGTGGTATTTTGCCAGGCATTATTTAAGCTTTTAATATCAACAGGTTGACTCTTTGTCTCATGGTACCTATAAGGAGATATAATCATTATCCCCCTTTTTTTATATGTGGGGAAAGAAAAAGGGCACAAAGAGATTACATAATTTGCCCAAGTTCACACAGCTAGTAGGTGGCAAAGCTGAGATTTCAATTCAGTCAGTGATCCCAGCCATGACTCTCTTTTGCCTTTCAGCATAAAAAGCTGCAGTACTAGACCTTGACATCCCATGAGTCAATGAAAGTAGTTTTTGGTGTTCAATATTTAGTGAGACTTTATAAATGGTGGGAGATGTCATCAATCTCTTTCCTGTAAAGGAGTTGGTGTTATGGAATAAGAATAACACTGAAATTACAGTTGCTACCATAAAAAAGATTTTTTATGCATTGTTACATAGAAGAGTTTTGACCTGCACTCCTCCCACTCAACCAAAGGGGGAGACATTTGAGAACACCCTCAGTGGCAATGCTATCCAAAGTCTGACCAATAGCCATCCAGTTACTCTCTCATTATGCCTTATTGAGCACTCCCTATGTCCTCCACATATAAGCTGGGGAAACAGCCACAGATAACATATAATTCCTGAAAAGTTCAAATATAAGTATTAAGAGAAGTCCACACTAATGACACGTATAGAGGGATAGAAGAATCACAGATAAGAGAGCCAATTTTCCTAATTTGGAAAGAGCCCAGCCATGACAATCTCCCAAAGGAAGGAGACCCTTGAGTGATTGTAAAGGGTCATCATCAGACATCCCAGTTGGAGAGACAAATAATGTGGTATGAATTAAGGTAGGAATTTCAGAGAAAGAAATGTTATCAATTATGGCTGGAGAAAGAAGACTACAGAAAATAAGAAGGCCAGAAAAAATAGATTAGGGTGTGAAAAAGCCTTGAATTTCATCCTACGATGACTGTTTGTTTTTTTTTTTTTTTCCGGTAGGTGACATGGACTCATCAAAGAGTTTCAAGCAAAAGAGTGGCAGAATCTAAAGCTTGTGTTTGGAAAGTACTGCTGTTCACCTATGTAAAAAATGAATGGAGTTGATATGTATCCAAGCATCCAGGCATCCAAGCATCCAAGCACCTTGCCATTGGGCAGCCAAATTTTTCTTCCTGGAGTTTACAGTTTGTCAGACAAACGTGATGAACTAATACAAAGCCAAGTACCAATTTGGCCCCAATTTTTCTGCCACTGCTCTACCTTGGGGCTAATTAAACTATCCTACAGGAGTCCTCCTGGGACACATTTCCTTGAGCAACAGGGTCTAGGGAATGCAGTTACAGCTTAACCTTCTTTTCCCACAAAAGAAGTCTCCTGAGTTTAAATGGTCTAAAAACTCATGGTGGGGGTGGAAGTAAAAGCAGGCAGTGCCAACAGCATTAATATTTTATGCCTACAAGGCAGCTTTGTAGCCAGGGTTCTCAAAGCTTTAACAAACATGCATTTTTAAAATCTCTCTTGCTATGTGGTGAAAACACGGGAAATTAGAGCTAATGATTGAACTTGCTGTGGTCTCAGTCTTAAAACAGAACCTGGAATTGGACCCCTCTCTCCCTCTTGTGCTGCTCCCTAGGCCCGAGATGAATCCATGCTGGGTGGAGTTGGACCCCTGACTAGAGAAGTTGAATATTTTGAAAGAGATGTTCTAAATGGTTAGGTCCTTATGGCAACATAGGTAAGTAGCTGTGTGGGGAAAGTATTCCCACTTCCAAGGACAAAAAGGAATCCACACGATCCACACAGATAAATGAGGCCAGTGTAAAAATGGCAGCCATCACATGAGGAGAAGCGCTCTACAGGTTCCCCAACTGGGTTTCCTTCCCACCTTGCAATGACCATCAGGCAGGGGGGAAAAGTGACATGGATATGCATTTACTTCTTAAACGAAACATGATCATATCAGAAGTCAATGAAGAAGACATACAGTGCCTGAGAGTTTCCAATGTAGGCAGACTTAATGCAATCTCTTCCACTGATAACACAAGTAGATTTTCTCACTGTCAACTGCAAGAACTCTACCAAATTCTTCCCCGGACCATAACTTCCGGTAGAGCTAGTATGCTGCTCCACCCATAACTATAGCTTGCTTATTTATATGTGGCTTTTTTACCTGGACAACATCCTTATGAAGAGGGGCCCTGTAATTATGTAGCTTGAAGCAGGTCCTGGCAGTTCAGTCACAGCTGGACCCTCTACTCCATTTGATTGGACCCTAACTTGTATTACCTTACTCTTATGGTCCTAGGAATTTAAGCAATGTGCAGCTTCCTTCCCAGAACTGTGTCTTGGCTCTCCAAGGTCCTCCAGAATCCTCCTAATTTTTCTCTGACTTAACGTGCTATCTACTAAGTATGCTACTATTATCGATCATTTTCAGCTCAACAGATCCAATACGTTACACCAGGAAAGAGGAACTTAGAAAGGAGAAGGCACAATCTTGCTCCCAGCTGCCATTGTTTAGAAGTCAGTGGGTAGAACTGCTCTACCTGGGACTTCAGTTCCCTGAAGCCATTCCCCACAGGTTCCATGGTCCTCAGCCAAGCAAGTAGCCCTCTTCCCTACCCCTCTTCCTTCCCTGGGAATGACAGGGTAGAGAATGGGGAAACAGGAGAAAAGTTTTAGTTCCTGCTAGGATAACAAACACCTCTTCATAGCTGGAACATCAATTCCATTCTGTGTTGTGGGATGTTTATATCAATAAGATATTGGATAAACTACACTTACCATTTCAAGAGGTAGTGAAACCCACGGAGCCCTATCAGTAACCAGATGAGTGATTTTTAAACAAAGTAATCATGTCAGTTTTCTGGGCCTAGATTTTCTCACTTGAGAAATGAAGGGGTTAGACTAGAAAATGAGCTTTAAGACAAAGAATCATGATTCCAGCCATCCATGATGCTCTACTGGCTTTAACATATTGGGGGTCATTGGGTGCCTTTGAGAATCTAACAAAAACTATGGGAAAAAAAAGTTAATGCTTCAGAAATTTTGGAAATAATCCAGGGGATTCACAGACGTTTTCTGCTCACCTGACCCCAATCCATTTCCGTACTCCAGACACCCCTCCCCTATTGCTCTGTAAGAAGGGGAAATTTTTTAAAGAGCTCCACAATGGGCATGTAACAGGTACTCAGAAATGCTCCTTGAGGGAGTGAATTAATTAAGTCTATCCCATGATTTATATGTTTTCTATCTTCACAAATGCAGTCTTGTGTCACACCATCATCCTTCAAAATAAATTATTTATTAAATATCCCCTTGCATTTATTATTATCTACAAACTAAATGGCATTATTAAATTCTAAGGACTGGTGCATATCCCACAGAAGCTAGATTAAGATTGTAGAGAAGTGAGAATGATCCAGAAACCCATCAGTCACTCCACTAATCACCAGGGTTTTTTCAGCTGCTTGGGCTGGCATGTATTCACTCCTCAAGTTCCGTATTTATTCAGAGAGGATGGTCTCCCCAAAGAGAGAAGGGCATGCTTAAATTCAAGTATATCTGAGCAGATTCCCTCAAGAACCCCAAATGAAATCTCTACTCAAGTTTGGTACATATTTCCAGAAGGCTTTATAATGATATCTAACTCATTCAAATTAATTGGTCCTTTCCAGGAGATGATGACATCTTATTTATTTTCCTATTTTCTTATTGTTTTTACTACCTTATTATTTTTATTACCTTTATGACCTTGAATGATCTTAATGGAATCTAGTATCATTTGAGAAAAAAAAAGTGTAAACCTCCTAAAATATTCAGCACAAGTAATAAAGAATCAGAGGTTTTGCCCATGGATTAAAAATCGGCTGTCACTGTAGCATCTGAGTGTAGATACGATCCTGTTTATAGCAGGTGGTTTGGGTGGAAATTTCCACTTTTTTTTTTTTTAAGCTGTACCAATAATACCAGCTAAATGCTACCTTGATTTCTCATTACCAAACCTTGGCTTTTGACTCATCTCAGAGTAATCTGGCATAATTTGTGTATTATACGGCTGCACTCCAAATTCTGTCTGCCTGGTGTAGTATGGTAAGCTAATCCAAAACATCTGTCCTGCACTCTGCGTTCAAAATCCCTAAAAGAGGATAGAGGCTAATGGAAAATAGATCTTCCTTTTGTGCTTTAGCTATTCAAAACTAGGTCCTTAAACAAACATTCAGAAACAAATTTGTCTTCTATAAATGGATTCCAAACACATGTTGAAATAAATAAGTGTGCATAGTCCTTCTCCAGGACCCACAAGCCTGGAAAGAGTCTAGTCAGCCAATCCATCTTCCAGATTCACTAAATTCTCATTATTCAGAAGGTGTTGGTAGTGGTTGGCTTGAATTTTGGACCCTCATGAGCCCACCGTCTGGTATTCACGCCCTTGGCTCCTCACACATTAACTCTATGCTTGGACATGTGACTTGCTTTGGCCAATGGGACCTTAGCAAACTCGATGCAAGCAGTGGTTTGAAAAGTGGTTATGTACTGAATCTTATCGTCTTGGAATAACCCACCTTGGAAGCCCATTGCTGTTCTGAAAGTAGCTTGGTCTGACTACTGATTGCATGAAGCCATGTAGAGAGAGGCCCTGGCAGAGGAGAGTTTGTCTTGAAAGTCCCAGCCCCAGCACAGCTCCCCCAGCTGAAAGTAGCCAACTGAGTGACCTCAGCTATACTATGCAGAATAGAAAACTGCCCAACTGAGCACAGTCAACCCACAGAATCAGTAATAATAATAAATAATAATAAATCATTGTTGTTTTAAACCTCAAGGTAAAGATATAAGATTTATGTTATATAGTTTTAACCCCACATTTCAGTTAATACAAAATATATATATATTTATATCATGCATATATGTATATATATTACAAGATAAAATATCTATATTATAAGATACAATTGTGATATGAATGGTAGTTCTTGTCATTGTTTTTATTATTCACAAAGACTTCAAACTCTAATGCCCATAGTAGACAGGAAAGACAAATTGTCAAGTGTGAATTGTGCTTGAATTAACATCTCTTTTTCAAAAGTTTTTTCACCATACTTGTACTCAAAATAAATAAAAGCATTGACTAAGACTTATAAAATTCTTTTTTTTAGAATATTTTATTTTTAAGTAGTGTTTGCACCCAACATGGGGCTCAGACTTACAACCCTGAGATGACTTATAAAATTCTAAAGTATTAAGAGATAAATGTTTATTAATTGACTGTGCTGAAGGCTAAAGACATCAAGTATACAAATACATGTTAAAATTGAACTATAAATTGAGGCATATTATATTACTTTGAAAACTTGTTTTTCCCCTTAAAGGACTGTAGGCCTAAACTACTTCTTCTTTTGGTCTCCACAAAACCAATTAATTTAGTTGATAAATCATGTACTTTTTTCTACTTTTGTTTAAACTTAATTAGAAACTAACCAATTATTAAATTTTATCTAGTATTGTTTCAATAATAACTACCACTTATTTTGTGATTATTAAGTGTTAGGAATTGTGCTCATACCTTTGCAGAGATTAACTGATCATCACAACCTGCAAAGTGGATAAAGTATTCTTCCTACATTTGGAGGAGAAACATAAAGATCATAAGGATATTTTCCAAAGTCATAAAGCATATACGCGACAGAGCCACTTCCAAGTGGTTGGTTTAGAAGCCTCTGTTCCGATAATTCTTTAAGCCAGGGGCCAGAAAACTTTTTCCATAAAGGGCTAGAGATTAGTAAATATTTTTAGTTTTGCGGTTCATACAACTCAAGGCTGCTATTATAGTGCAAAAGCAGTGAAAGGCAACAAATAAATGAATGGGATATGCCTGTGTTCCAATAAAATTTTATTTATAAAAACAGGTGGTGGGCTGATTTAGCTTGCACCTATAGTTTTGTTTTTTGTTTGTTTGTTTGTTTTTTAGATTTTATTTATTTCTTTGAGAGAGAGAGTGAGCAAGAGAGAGAGCATGAGCTGGGAGCAGGGGGAGGGGAGGGGAAGGAAGAAGCAGAGGGAGAGGGAAGAGCAGCCTAATGCGGGCTTGATGCCTGGCTCAATCCCTGGACTCTGGAATCATGACCTGAGCTGAAGGCAGACACTTAACTGGCTGAGCCACCCAGTCACCCCACACTTACAATTTTAAGACTTACAACCCATTGTCCCCACAGCTTCCCAAACCAATAATGATCAATGTGAGCTCATATCAGAATCACTTGGAGGGCTTGTTAAAACAGATTGTTGGGCTTTCCCCCAGAGTTTCTGGTTCAGTAGGTCTGGGATATGTCCAAGAATTTGCATTTCTGTCAGGTTCCAAGATGATACGATGTTACTGGGACAGGGCGCATACTTTGAGAACCACTGCTGTAAGTATACAGGACTTCAGTTGCTGACTCTAAAGTAGATCACCATCCTGAAGATCTAAATCTATCTTGCTGCATTTTTAGTGAACTCAAGCACCCTGAGATGGTAATTTTAATGAAATTGTTGTCTTTGTTTCCGCTTTCCCTTTGTTTTATTGTGGGTCCGTGAGGAGGTGTATGCATGAGGAGCTGGAGGGAGGAGTGATAAGGAGAGTTATAGTGAATGTTGAACATAGATTGACAGCACTTATCTCCACCACTTACTCCATTCCTTTGAGCCTGTCTCTTCCCATCTTTCGAAGATGAAACACTTGTGACAAGTTTTAATCTTGTCTTAGATGAGACTCAGACATATGCATACATAACCATATATTTGCGTATGATATTTGATGTGAACTTTGAAGGTTATGGACTTAGGATAACATAACCTTACAGAATGACCAACTGAGCTTTCTACAGGGGTGACAAGATACAGTAAGTTATGTTGGAGTGAACCAAGAAACAGAAGAAATAGTGATTTTTTCCGAGTGCTTTACTGAGTGTAAATGAGGGAAAAAAAAGAACATTCACTATACATGATCTCAGAGCCCTGTGGTGGCCTTCCATGGAATTAGCATTCGTCATTTCTTCATTTTTCACAATGATGCTATAGTTTAGAAGATTTCATCACAGGGTAGTTAAAAGCAAAGACTCCTGAGTCATAACACCCATGTGAATTCCAGGTCTTTACTTACTATATCTGTGAGCTTGGGCATGATTTTACCCCCTCTTCTCTTCCTCCATAAAACAAGATGTTGATTGCACTTCCTTTAAAGGTTATATGAGGGCTAAACAAGTTAATATGTGGACAGAGACTGATCACATGATAAATACTTATTAAGATGGTGCGTACTGTTGAATATGTTTTATAAATGAGGAGACTGAGTGTGAGAGAGATGGACTGTTGCATATAGAGCGATTTTACATGTGTCCTAATCACCAAAACAAGCTTTGAACCTGGCTGCGGCTGATTCCAAAGCTTTGGCGCCCGAGGGAATGAAAACATAAGCCAAATAAAAGGAGCATCCAATCCCTTTTAACGGGACAACAAGCTTAGGAACACACACCAAACGATAATCCCAGTATCCAGAAACACAGAGAACTGTGCAGGTGTATAGGTTCAGAGAAGAATGGGCTTCTGTGAGGATGGGCAAGAAGGAAGAGTTGGGGTAGAACCGTGTCTATGTGAAGTGAGGAGAGGACATTGTGGTAAAAGCGAGAGATGACTGCCTTGGATATAAGCAAGGTTGTTGGAAGCAAGAGAATATTCCTGTGGCAAAATTAAGGCCACAAACTTAGGATGACCTCCTCCCAAACACACATACACACACACACGTACACACACCCCACAAATAAAAAGAAAGAAAATCCCTAAATTAAAAAAAACACACAAAACTACAAACAAATCATTTGCTCAAACATTGAATAGAAAATATTATCAAAACAATTTTCTATTCATCAATAATGCTAAATGGGAAAAAATCATTATTCCTTCAACATTGCTCCTCCCAGACTCCAGTTATTTAGCTAAGTAGGGCAAAGGGGAAGGAGTGCCTTTAGCTGGGAAAATATTAAAGAAAACATTTTTGTGAAAATAATTTTACAAGCCCTTCTGTTTTCCAACAAGGGGCATATCTGTCCCCAGAGCCTTGCAGCTGTGCCTTGCACAGAGCGAGCTATTAGGTTTACAGCTCCCAGAAAATAGCTTCACATGGGTCTGATTGCACGGGGCCCTCTGAGGTCTTGCTGCAGGTTTGGTTTGGTTTCACAGTGATTTTATATTTCCTGTTCAAGGTTTTATTAGTTTTATATAGATACATAAGCGTGAGGGGTCAAGGGGGAGGGAGAAACACAAGATAATGGAATGGAATTTTTAAGCTGTAATAGGAATTTAAGGGAATAAGATGTTGCTCAAAACGTGGGAGGTTGGTGCTGGAGTCTGGACATTCAGGCCCAGATCGAAACAAGATCCAATGCCAATAATCCATGCAGAGAGGACCCGTTGCCTCTCCCAACTTGTGCCCCTTTCCCCTACTTCTAGGTATGAGGGCTATTTTGCCAAAGCTGTTTCATTGCTGTAGATGTTAGGAACAGAGGAAAAAAAATACACATATGGACCAAGGTCATTGTAAACCTATTTCAGCTGGTGATGAAGAGCGTGGGCTCAGGAGCCAGAGGGCCTTAGTGTGAGTCCATGCTCTCCACATGTAGCCGTGGGAGCTGGGACACCAGTGTCCTCATCCCTCATCTGTGAAGTGAGGACAACAGTAGAACTTAACCCATATTGTGGTTGTATGTGTATACAAAGTTTCATTTAATAATAAATGAGAATCAAGGGAAAAACTATGATAAATGAAAATTTTGATACACACACACACACACACACACACATATTTAGAAAAGTACCAGACACACAGTAAATGAGATATATAATAAAGTATATAATAAAATACTTAAAACAGTACTGCCGTAGTCTCAATAAATGTTATCTCTCAGTCTTATGTTTGTTATTATTATTAGTTTTGTTTTAATGAAATATTGTTTTTATAACTAATTTGCTTCATATCAGTTTTCTTTTTTTTTTTTAAAGATTTTATTTATTTATTTGACAGAGAGAGAGAGACACAGCGAGAGAGGGAACATAAGCAGGGGGAGTGAGAGAGGGAAAGCAGGCTTCCCACGGAGCAGGGAGCCCCGTGCGGGGCTCGATCCCAGGACCCTGGGATCGTGACCCGAGCTGAAGGCAGACGCTTAACAACTGAGCCACCCAGGCACCCTCATGTCAGTTTTCTTAACTGCTGTCATATATGCTTCTGGTCCATTGCACTTGGATCATGGTTGAACCATACAGGTAAGCTACAGAGAATGAAAGCCAGTGGGTGTACATTTATCTGTGGTAAAGAACTCAATACATTTAAACATGAAGAAGTGCAGTCTAGACCCCTGCTTCTCAAGTGTCCATATGCATGGAAGGAATTACCTGGGGATCTTGTGAAAATTCAGATTCTGCCTTAGTAGGTCTTTAGAGGGGCCAAGTCTTTGCATTGCTGCTGGTCTATAGACCAGACTTTGAGTCACAAGGAAATCTAGGCATGAGCACTTATCTGGGAGGCAGACAACCCAGGCACATGCCTATCTCATTGTTGAATTCAAGTGTGTTTTTTTTTTTAAGATTTATTTATTTTGAGAGAGAGAGAGATTGAGAGTACATACATGAGAGTTGGGGAGAGGGGCAGAGGGAAAGAATCTCAAGCAGACTCCCTGCTGAGCAGGGACTCCCAACTCAGGGCTCAATCTCATGACCTGAGATCATGACCTGAGCCAAAATCAAGAGTCGGACACTCAACTGACTGAGCCACCCAGGAGGCCCTCAAATGGTATTTTATAAAATTCACTCATTTTCTTCCCCCTGTCAGCTTGCCATGTGAGCACTGGGAAGATGTGAAAGAACTGCAGGACTTGTATTGAGGAATATAAGGGTGACTGAGACATAACATTCCTGCTTTCAAAGGACTTACCATGTAATGGTGCAGAATGAGACACGTGCCCACAAATGAATGCCATCCAAGATAGCAAGGAGAAAATGCCAGTGTTCAGGGGAGGGAGGGCCATCCCCTCAACCTGAAGAAATCAGGCCAAGTAACACATTTAACATTGCTTTGCCACAATTTGTCCCTCTGCACAATGGAACTAAATTTCTTGCCACCTGGCTCTTAAGACTATAGGAAGGGCCTTATGAGCGCATTAAGATAAAAGTGTTTTGGCAAGCAATACCTATGTAATTGTTATTAATATCAGCAATAAAATCAATATTCTGGTTATGAATAGGTAGGTAACCCGTTTGGGGTGATTCTTCTTATTACTCTGTATAATTCTTAGCATCAGAAGGTCACTTAATATAACAGAAACAGAATGGCTCCCTTGGTTGACTTCATAACCATGTAGCAAATGCTCTTTGACATTGGGGCAAGAGGACCACATGTGGCTCTGCTTTCAGCTCATCAGCAGCATGGTAGGGTTGCAGAAGAGAAAACTCCATCTCTGTCTCTCAGTGCATGATCCTGAGTTATTAACCCGAAGGAGCTAAGGGGTAAGAAAGGGGAATCTTCTGAAGATGCGTGGTCAAGTCTTCGGAGAAGGGCAAGCATCTGAAACAGAATTATCAGTCTTATGCCATGCCTTCCATTATGGCAACAGATAGGAATCCCACCCATCATTTTGTCCACTTTCAGATTTTTAGAAGGTTCCTTTTTGTGCTCTAAGCAGATTTTTAAGTTTCTGTCCACCCTACATCCAGAGCTTGCTGTGGGACTGCCTCGGTAGGGACGGTATCACATCTCAGCTTCTGCCTAAGCACAGTCCCACCTTCCTCCCCCTTTTTTCCCCTACAAGTGTTGCCCTTGGGGGCATTCCCAGATAAACAACCTACTTGCTAATCTCCATCTTTGTGTCCACTTCTCAGGAAACAACTTGAGATGTCTCTCACCACACCACCCTTCAACCTGGTGGCCCATCTAAACAAAATAAGTCACTCTCAGTCCCTTGAACAGGCCACGTCCTCTCCCCTCTCTGTCCTTTTGTGCGTATTCTGTGTCTGTCACAGGAAGAATACCTCGCACACAACAAATGTGCACTGAACAGTTGCTGCTGTTGTTGCTTTTGAATGAATATACGTCCTTGGGTCCAGAAGACATCCTCCCGGCCCTTCTTCGATCGTCCTCCCTTTCCTGAGTAACTCACCCTCATCTTTTTCAGATAATTCAGACTGCAGGTCTTCTCTTCTGCAAAGTATTTTCTTGCCCTATCTTAGAATTGCTCACATTTCCTTTACTCGATCAGAGATTTTTGTTGTACTGTGTTGTAGTTGTTTACTTGCCTATTTCCTTCCACCCTCACACAAACCTAGATTTTTTAGCATCTTGAAGTCATGGCTGCATTTTCTTTCTTTCTTTCTTTTTTTTTTTTACTGCTATTTACCCAGCAAATAGTAGATGCTCAATACGTATTTGAAAATAAAACTCAGATCAGTGATCTCCTAACATATGTGTGCCTTAGAATCACCTGGAGAAATGTTAGAAGTACAGATTCTTGTGCTTGACTTTGAACCCAGTGAATAAACTCCAGGGGTTAGGGCCTATTTCTGCATTTGGGAACTAAGTCCTCAGCTTGACTATTTACTATTTCTACCGAGAAGGAATGCATTGAGTTATACCTTCACTTTTTTGTCAAAGTAACAAAACAAAACTGAGATGTTAACCTCATCTATTTTTACCAAGGCCTAGCTCTTAGTCAAGGGATACACCAACCGATGATGCTTCTTTTTCATATGGGAAAAGATACTGTGCTTTACAAAGATCCAGTTTGGTGACTGAACCCAAGAGTTGCAGAAACAGGTTGCCTGGGTTGACTACTGGTCCTGTCATTCTCTGGATGTACAACCTCAGACAAATTACACCCTCTCTGCACCACCACCCCCTCCATCCTCACCTGCAAAATGGAAACAATAATAGTCCTTACATCATGAAGTGATTGGGGGTCAGGTGAGTGAATGCATGGGAAACACTTAGAACTGAACTTGACACGTAGGAAAATCTTAATTAATGTTAGTTATTTCTATTACTATTATGACTATTATTTTTTATTATTGTTTTAGGAAATTACCTTCCAGAAACATGTAGTTATAAGGGAGTTATTGTATAACTGTCAACGTTTACAAGTTAGGCAGGGGAATGAACAATAAAATACACAGTTTGAGACTTTAATCCCGAGACCTACATTATCTTCCCATAGTTGGTTGCTTTTCCATGGTCTCCTGGTTCTTGGTGCCTGAAGAGTTTTCTCACATTTTGTTTTTCTGTCAGGGCTTTCCAAGGGTAAACAAATGTGCTCTACAGTTCACCACTCTACAAGAGACTTGGGTGAAGGATGTTTTTTATATCTCAGAGGTTTGAAATTGCACAATCCTTCAGGTATAGCATTTCAACTGAGAGTGGTCTGTTTTCTGAAAGCCAGCCTTCCATACAGACAGTAGTATATCAATTTGTCACCAGCTTGGAGATCCTGGCAGAAAACTGAGAATTACATACCTGTAATTTGGTTTTCTCATTACAGGGACCTTGACTGTCTGGGTGCCGTTGAGTAAGGTCATTGACACTTAACAGAGAGCAGCGGGACTGGGGAACTTGATGCCAAAACTGAGCAGCCCCTCCTCTCCCCTCCGCCCCCACATCCCTCTCTGGCAGGAAATTACACCCAAACCACAGAAAACATTGCAAATGCTTGCATCCAAAGAGTTATAATTAAGTTGATCAGCTTAAATAAAAAGGCTGTGACCTGTTTTTTTACTTTGTGTAAATAAGTAAGGTGAAATAATCCATTTTACTTGTCCCCAAAGTGTTTATCCACCTGAAGGCAAGAGAAAGGTTAGATTTCACAGGATTGATCTAGGCTCACCTTGAACAAAAGTTTGCACATAAAAACTCTCAAAAATATTACTATGAAAATCTGTGAACTTTTTTCTCATAAAAAAATTATTTCTCAAAGCCCCCAATCCCAGATAAAGATAATGTAGATGTTTGGCCTATAAAAGGTCAGTACTAAGGAAAAGATTTGAAAATCTGTCTTGCAGAAGATAAACTTCTTTTGGATCAACTCCACAGGCTAGAACTATACAAAATGGGTAGAAATATACGAAGAGAGACACTTAGGGTGAATATGAGTTTATGGTGTAAAATGTCATTGTATCCTATTTGCTTATAGAAAGGGTACAATATTTGCTTAGGGATATGCCCCGACAAAGGCTTGAGGAAAAAGGTGAGCATCATAGAGAATTATGTGAGGGCCGAATATTCTTCTACGTGTGGTGACCTCTCCTTTGTCCCCTCAGATTTTCAATAAAATAATTAAATCTGTACAAAGCTAATTTCTAGAAGACCTTTCAAAGAGACTGATGGAGAGCATGGATGTTGCCTCCAAGACAATGTAGGATTGAAGAGAGGACTCACGTGTGACAGTTGGAATGTCAATGGACAGAGGCATGAGGAAGTAAGTTGTCAGGAATCTGCAAAAACCATGAAGAGGGCTCCGGACTTTCAGAGAAGCTCATGATGAGTTGGCTTGAATCCCTGAGGGACGGAAAACCCTGGCTGTCAGCTCAGTTGCATGAGAGAAAGAACATTTCCACAGTGCTTTGCCAGCCCATATAGTAATTCCCTCAGAGGTAGTAAGACCTACTATGTTTTCTCACAGAGCCGCACTCCGGTCCCCTTGGGGACAAATGAATGAAGAGACCAAGACAACCCAAGGGGCAAAATGTGAAGATGCAGTCCTGCTTAGCATGCTAAGTGAACCCTCTAAGGAGCCTCAGACTCCACCTTGGAGGAAGACGATATCAGAGAAGGTTTCTCAGAAGAGGCAACAGTGGGGTGGGGCAGGGGGTAAATCTGAACAAACAGTGCGTTCAAAATACCAGATTGGTACTGAGGGAACAGCAAGCCATTGAGCATGGCTAACTCACATGTTTCGGCCTGAAACAAGCCTAGGAAGGTAGCCAGGGGCCACATCACAAAGAGTTTCTGATACCAGTCAGTCCAAAGCCTTTGGATTTTATCTTAAGGACAAGGGGAAGCCACTGAAAACTATGAAGCAGGGGAGTAGTGTGATTATATTTGGGGACAGGACAAAATATGTCAAGAGTCTCTAGGCAACTATTTGTTTTGCATAGTTTAGACATTTACTTGCCCAAACATCCTCCTCCTAGTCCGAGAACTCACTTTTCTCCAAGACCCACCTCCCCTCTGAAATCATATTTGATAACACCAATCCCCTTCTCTGATCCCGGTAGCATTTTTTTCTGCTCCTGTTATCACTTCCCTCCTTGCATGGTTTTCTTCCCAATGTAAGCATTCTTCAAGTGTCATTTTGTATCCAAGTCTTTGTAAATCATTCAGGATAGAAATTCACATGCCTACCGGAGACAGACAGATATGGTAAATGAGTAAAGCAAACCAGGTATCATAGACGTTTGTTTGCACGATAAACATGTAGTGATACAGTTGACCCTTGAATAAGGCAAGGGTTAGGGGTGCCGACCCCATCACAGTGGAAAATCCACGTATAACCTTTGACTCTCCCCAAACTTAACTACTCATAGCCAACTGTTGATCAGAAGCCTTATTGATAATAGTCAATTAACACGTATTTTGTATGTTGTGTGTATTACATACTGTATTCTCACCACAAAGTCAGCTAGAGAAAAGAAAATGTTACTAAGAAAACCATGAAGAAGAGGAAATATATTTACAGTACTGTGCTGTACTTATCAAAAAAAATTGTGTGTAAGAGGACATATACACTTTAAAACCATGTTGTTCAAAGGCCGACTATATTCTTTACTTCCATAAAGAAGAGGTAAAAAAACCAAAAAAAACATACAAAAGCACAGGGAAGTGCTAATAGAGATGTCTGATGAGCCACAGCTTAGTGGAGTAGTAGGGAGTGGTGAAGTCTCTGGCCAAGTAGACAGTCCATTCACTTTGGTAAGAGAAGCAACTACTGCTTGATCCCAAGTCATTGTTAATATGAAGAAATGGAGGTCCAGTGTATGAGATCTTTTGGTTAAAAGAAAAAAAAAACCTTGGAAATTCAGATTTTATTTTTAAACAAAACTTTTTGAATTTTATTTTTTTCCCTGGGTAGGAGATTCATCTTAACATGCATGCATTTTAAAACAGTAACAGGGTCTCAAACTGTTCCGAGCAGACATTAGACAAGCACAGAAGGTTGAAAATTCCTATTTAAAAAATGGAAATTGCAGTAAGAAATGGAGAAGTCACACACATATGGTGGGGTGGTAGTTTATCGTGCTCCCTCAAAAGTTAAATCTAAACTTCATTCACATTTTTTTTATTATGATATTCTGATCTGATGCTTAGTTGTGCTGAGCCTCACTGGGCCTCCCCACAATGATTGTTGGTTTTCACCTTCTAACAAAATGGCTCTGAGTAAAAGGAGGAGGCCCATCTGGAAGTTTCCCCCCAGCCCCAAAGGATCTCAGCACAACCCCTTGAGGGCCAGCTAAGCTTCCTCTTCCATTTGGATGTACACTTCCTACATGGCACATCTCAGAGGAAGACTAGGACCACATCACTGCCCCCTGCAGATGGCTGGTAGATGTGGGGGGCAGCCATTCGTATGTGTTTTCCCTTTGGTTCCTGTGCTCAGGCTGGATCTCTCCTCTCCACATTTCTGCCAGAAAGAGATGAGGTCTCAGGGCTTTACGGGAGCCACAGGTCTGTGGAAATCAGATTTGTAAATGAAATATCCTGATATTTAAAAGTTGACTCCAAAGCTTTCCAAACACTATAGTCCAATACCAGCGTATCAGTGGTGCAGATATATGACACAGACCTCCACATGACAGCTTCGGTCACACATATCTATCCTGCCATGAGGTCTAGAAACTTGCTTAATAATTTGAAGACAAGGCACTCTCACTACTGTGATTTTTCAGCACTTTGGTCTTTGTCATTCACTTGGCTCTTACTTTGGGTTGCCTTTTATTGCTATTGAGCTTTCGTGTTTACTTCTAACCACTCAAATAGATGGGACCTCCTGCACAGGAGAAACCATTCCTTGAGTGTCTTCCTGTCTCCAGTCCCTAGCATGGTAGTTTTCCCTTTGTAGAGGCACCATAACAACTACATAAACTAAAATGTATTAATTGCGTACTGCAGACATTACAGGTAGTGATTTATTCATATTATCTCATCTGTTTCTTAAAAAAGTATTACAAAATATCTATGGGAGTTTTGATTCTTATTTAGAGATGAAATCCGAAGGTAGGACAGGTGAAACCTGCCCAAGCTCATGTAGTTAGTAAGGTATGGAGTTGGGGCTCGAGCCTAGAAACTGGAGCTCAGGAAGCACTATTCTACGGCTGAAAACACTTGGTGATGGTGGCCGTGAGGTGGACAGCATCAGGGATTGTGATTGAACAGTGTTAATCCTTGGATAGTTAATTCATTTCCAATCTCTTTCAACATAATAATGGCAGGGCAAAAAAAGAAACTGGAGTGATCCTTTGACCTTACGAAGAACATTGTCAGGTGGTTATTTAAACCATCCTTAAAGAATGGTTTGTAAGCTATGGACTCACAAAGCTGTGTCCTGATTTCCTCCATCTTTGATTTAAATTATATGATTTGATTTAAAGTATGTCCTCAAATATTTTTAAAATACTAATTTTTTAAAAACCTGCACATTCATATTCAATTTGAATGTAATGGCTTAAATTATATCAAGTATTTTTAAAACACTAATAAAAAAACCCCTGCACATTCAAATGGAAATTCAACCTACTAGACGTCTCCAATGTGCTAACTGGTAGTCTCCCTGATTAAGCATATAATAAATACATGTTATATATTTGAACATAAAGTACATTTATACTAATAAAATGCCACTTTTCTCTGCTTTACATATTGGAGTTCTATGTCAGATTTCGTTTGCATAATGCATTCTGCTCTGTGAGAAAGTTGGAAAGCCTCTTCTCTAATATATATAGCTTCTTACTAAGTCAGTCCCTGCTCTCCTGCCTAATTACACATGCCTGAATAGTCAGTAGGGGCCAATTAGCATTGTATTATATTTATGGAATCTAAGACACAATCAATTGTAAGGTGTACTATTATTTTATATACCACAAAGAAAGAAAAACACTCCCATGGAAAATCTAGCATGCAATCAATTCTGATATCTTAGATTTTTAAAAAATTAAGTTCTCAAATCAATAGAATATAGTAATTCAGAACCTGAACTCTGAAATCAGATTACCTACCTGGGTTTGAAATCTAGGCATCCAACATACTCTGACCTTCAGCAAATCACTAAACCTCTATCTTCACCTGCAAAACGGGACTATTATTACAATCTAACTCTGAGGGCTATTGTGAAGATTAAGAGAAAAAGTGTAAGGCCAGGGGTTTGGGATCCAGTAGGACCTTGATAAATGTCTGCTACTGTCGTTAGGGGCCCGAAGAAAGCCCTTGATTTTATGACCCGATCGTATAGGGTTGCTCCTGTTAGGTGCCGGGCAGAGTCCAGCAATCTACTCTTCTCCTTTTAATCTCCTTTTCAGAAGCTCTTTACTCTTAGTCAGAAGCGTGAGCACACATCTGACTGAATGGGCTTTTATCCCTAAAGGAGAAGGTTTGCCTGTTGATATAAAGCTCTGTTCAGATGCCAATTTAATCTCTTCTGATGGAGAGGTTTTAGAAGCTTTTAGCCCTCCTTGGTGACCTCCATATTGCACGAATAGATTTCTCCTGCTCTTGTGTCCTACAACCCCAGAGCACTTTGGAAGGATGGAGTAGGCTTTCCTTCTGAAGTGTTGGTCTTGAGTGCCGTGGTGGGAAGGTTTATTTCGATAAATGATGAAAGAGTTCAAATTTTGGAGCTAACTTTAGCTATAGATCTTTTGTTTAAAGTGAAAAAATAAAGGTTCTTGGACTATTTGAACTGCATATACTAATCATTTCATATGAAATTTTTATGTGGATAAATAGGAAAGTGGCAACCCTACTCTTAACATCCTCTCAAATGCCAAACATGCCTTTCCACCGCCTGGTAGTTACTACCAACCCATCATATCTCAAAGCAGATTCATGGACTTCTCCAAAAACAAGTAAGTCAGTGTGGGCTAGGCTATGCTGCCATAACAAATAGAACCTCATGTCACCAACCAGCAGAGGGCAGGTGGCTCTCCTCAGCATCTCGTGACAAAAGTATCTGAGCTCCCTCACTTGCATGGCCACACCATCAAGCACACCATCCAAGGTTGTTTCTGGAAGGAAGAAAGACTGAGAGGTCACTTCAGATGTTTGTGGGACCAGGACTTTCAGTGGCTTATCTCACTTCCATCCACATTCCATTAACCAGAACTCAGTCACAAGGCCCACCAAACTTGTTGATTCTCCCTCAATGACAACTGAACCGTTTCCTTTTTGTCCACCCTCACTGACACTGGCCTTTTTAAGATACTTTTCCATCTTTCATCTGTACCACTAAAGTAACTCCTTAAGAGATCTATTTACCTCCTCTCTCTTTTCTCCTGCCCCTGAACATATATCCCTCATACTACTGCCTACATTAACTTTCACAGACCTGCTCTCATTCCCCTGATTGAAAACAATTTATTTGCCTGGACAATAAGGACTATGTTCCTTGCATGATTAGCAGGTACTGCCAGTTGCTAGTGTATCTGTCCAGGCTTACCTCCCATAGACTTCCTTATGTGTAACTCTGTCCAGGGTACCTGGATTTCTTGTTTTCCTGGAAATTTCCTTATTCTATGCCCGGTCTCACACCAGTCAATATTTTTGTCTTTTGGAGACCTACCTGTTATTCAAGACCCCATTGGGTGTTTCCCTCCCTCTGTTAAGCCTTTCTTGAGTCACCCAGTCAGAATGAAATGATTATTCAAAGAGCTCCTAAAGCACATTTGAAAGGACTCTTATTTCACACTTATTCATTCTTCTGTGTGTTTAACATTAACAATGTAAGGATTTGTCTTCTTGACTTGACTGCTTGCGCCTTAAAGATCTGCTGTAGACACGAATTCCCTTCTATCTACAACAACAACCTCAATGTGTTGAAAACAGTATGCTCAATACATGTTCAGTAGTTTACTTTTTAAAACTCTTAGTAATTACTAGAACTAAAAGATACCACAAAATTTGAAATGTAAGTTTGTTCAATGTGTTTTTCACTTTAACACAACACAAAAGCCCTGAAAGTAGAGATTTGTTGTGCTAATACTGAAGTAATCTTTAATTTCCTTAATTTCTTTTTTTTTAAAGATTTTATTTATTTATTTGAGAGAGAGAGAATAAGAGATAGAGAGCACGAGAGGGAAGAGGGTCAGAGGGAGAAGCAGACTCCCCGCTGAGCAGGGAGCA